>NC_044910.1:46510122-46810122 GCF_001633185.2 Quercus lobata | reverse complement strand
CATGATCGCCCACCTTGCACGCCGGCCCACCCAGTTAAAAAAAATTGCCAGTGGGATATATGCTTTTCGGTGTTCGAGCTTTGTCTGTTAGTCTGTCAGAGTATTACAGCTCTCTAGGGTGTACTCTATTTTTAGTGTATTTCTTTCACAAATTTGGGCAGTGAGTGAGAGTGACTCAAAACCTGGACGCAGTGTGTATGCAGCTTCGTGCTCTGCTAACTAACAAAAGTTCTTCGGCTTGAACTTTGGCTGCACACGTGGTTGACAATGCAGTGTTTGTTGACAGTCTATTTGTGCAGAACTTTGTGGATGTGGTACTGGTTGGCTTGTATTTGTTTGCTATGTCTATTTGGACTGAGAATAGTGAATAGACAGGTCTGTGGTCTGAGAATTTGGACTCTCCTCGAAGGTACCATATTTGTTTTAGCCCCTCACCTTTCCACAATATGCGGTCACACCTGTCATTGTATCCAAACAAAGCAAAATCAATTAGCTTTTTATTATGCAAGTTGTGTTTTTCTTTAGTGGATATAATTGTACATAAAATGTCATCGAATGGGACATAACTTGTTCGTATCATTATTTGCTTAGGTGGAAATGTGGAATGAAACTATTGGAAGCAAACATAACATGCACACAGATAGCGTAAGTTAAAATATAATAATATAAGAATGAACATGCTATGGAAATGACAAAAATAACTAAGTCAGTCACAACTTGTTTGAGACTTGTAATATTTTGAATCAACGATGTACAATAATTACAGTCAGATTATTCTTCTCACACGGAAGTAAATTTTAAAAAGAAAAATATGACTCTTGCTTGCCTCCTCTCAAGGATTGGTCTGTGCTTTATGAAATTCAACTCTCTCGCTCTCGCACACATCCACTTGCATAGTAAGACCAATTATGCAAATAATGCTCTCCGTTGTCAAACTCAGTTTTGATTTAAAAGAAAATGTGGAACACATTATAGAAGAAATAGTTGAAACCCTGTTCAAGCACAACACTGACCGCAGCTTAAGTCAACTTAAGCTCATCTAAATTGACACAGTGACCCCGGCATAAGATCCATCAGAGAAAGGAAAATATCAATTAATTATGTCAGCTTAATTTAGGCATCTTTCATTGGCATAGGATCACGTTCGATTGAGGGGTAATCATATAATTAAAAATTTATTTCAAGGGAGACTTGTACAAGTTTTAGTCCCAAAATTTTGAAATCGATTATAGATAGATCCTTAACATATTAGTAAGGTCAGTCACATCACATGGCATAACCAATGAGGGAGGGAGGACCTGTCGATGGTGAAGTACAATACAAAAATCTAGATACTTTTTCATAAATGGGAAAGATAGGGTAAAAAAGATTTGGAATCTTACCAGGCAGGAGTTCGTCTTTTCTCTTTAGATTTAGAGGTTTGGACAACGTAATTGTTAGAATTGGTGAGGTACTTGTAAGTAGGTGGAAAGTATATTCTCCCTTCTTCCCAACCTTTGAATACTCTACCAGCTCTCTGCTCTATCCTTAGCTGCCGACATAATTGAATCAACGCATTAGTTGGATAAAAAACAGGGTATTTCAAACTGACATTTATTAATTTTCTAGTATAAATCTCAATTTCCTTTGTCTCACATAAAACAGAATCCAAAGTCAAACACAAATTAAGAACCAAAAAATTAGTGATCAATCAGACAATCACTCACCTGATCCTTCTCTAAAAGTGCCTCCCAATCATGCTTCCTTAGTAGATCATGCATGTTACCACAACCAACCGCAAGCCGATAATTCAAATCCCCAAGCCAAATAATCTTGCTGAATTTATATATAAAATAAAGGGGTCAAAACTAGAGTTATCACAAATTTTACTATAAAATGTTTACAAACTGATATTACAATTAACGTGGTCAATTAGTAATAAATGAATATTTGAAAAAAAAAAAAATTTAGTTTACATTGCTAGTACAATATAAACCTATAAAAGTCCTATTAAAAATACCATTTTATGACTAATGATACATCAATTTATAAGACACATGTAGTAAAATTTGTATTATTCCTAACATCACTCTTAATAATTTATAATATTATAGAAAGAATGTTTGGTGGAAACTTCATGTCGATATCAGTTCCAAGACAGTTGTCAATTTATATACGTTCAGTCATTTGCTTAAGTTCAAATCCGATGACCAAATCTGTTGGCAAACAGAATAGACCAAGGTCCAAAGGTAATGATTTAGCGGTTGAAGCCTTTGTGAAAAATAGCATCCAGTTTCCACCATGTATTATAAGGCATTCAAGTGCTTAAAAAGTCAAATCTTTCTTGAGAGCACATAAAAACAAAATCAAATATATTAAATATAAGAACAGTAAAAATAAATAAATAGTGAAGGACTTACTCATGCTCCAATATGGTATCAGGAGGTATTGTCTGTTCAGGACCTCTAGATGAATGTGAAAACCTTGTTTTCTTTAAAATTTCCACCACATCTGAATTTCTTCTAGCCTCGTCGCCATCTTTCTCCCCGGAGGTCAAGTGGGTACATACAAAGCAGAATGTCGTCTGGTACAATGTCATGCTGATTGATATTGAACCCTATATTACCATTGAAAAGAAGAATACAAATATCAAAACCAAAATAGCAACTTGCTACTTTACTCATTTCCTATTCACTAATAATGTTTTCCACAACATAATGCAACTATGTTACATGTCTAAAACTCTATGCATTGTGTGAAGAATAGCTAACCTTATTCCCAAGATATCCCATAATGCCTCTGCCAACGCAGGAGACCTTCAAATTACTAACGTGTTTGTAAAGATCAGCTCGAACCCACACGCATAAGAAAATTCCCACCATTTGCTTGCTCGCTGCTAGGCAGAAACGTTGCTGAGTTGAACCATCTTGTTCGGAGTTGAATGGTGAGCCGGACGAGCATTCTTCCAAATTCACATTTGAGTCCACCATTTTTTGGAAATCCTCTATGCCAAGTTCATCTTCTAATGAAAGCAAGTCTGAGAAGCTCAGTCTTGGCTTCAAGCTCCCATGCTCGTCATCCTGTGGTGAAAATTCTGCACCGGTGGCATTGTTGTTATATTGTGGACATTCAGGGTCTTTTGTGTTCAGAACTTGACGAATGAGGGATAGCCACTTGGTAGCTGGGCCGTAATCCTCTGCGCCCAGTACGTTCCCGGCATTTAGAGGGACAATTTCTTGGAACCTACAATACAAACAGCAAAGAAAAAAAAAAATGAGAGAAGTATAAAACCATTTTTCCAAATTACCAAAATACCCCTTTTTATTCAATATTAAGGGTCCGTTTGGATACAGCTGAAAACTGAAAACTGAAACTGAAAACTGAAAAACACTGTAGCGAAATAATTTTTAAATGTGTGAATAGTATCGTGGGACCCATTTTTAATGAAAAAGTTGCTGAAAAGTGAAATTTGTGGGTCCGTGAACAGTACATGATGTGCTGTGATTGGTCAAAAAAATTTGAAAAGTCAAAGTTTGCGGCTACTGTTCATTGAACAGTACATGAACAGTAGCCGCAACACCCAAAACGCGTGAAAAAAAAAAAAAAAAAAAAACGCAAACGCAGGATTGGGCAGAAAACGCCCAATCCAAACGCACTCTAAGTGTGCATTGACAACCAAATATAATAAACTAGATTTTTGCTTAAGTTATCTCCGTTTGTAGACTCAAGTTACTTTTTGTCTCAGCTTTATTTCAAATAATCTAATTTTCAAGTGAATTTCAGTTAATTCAATTAATAAAGTCTTTGATGATTATATAAGAGATTTAGGGTTCAATCCTCGCCTTAACCTACATCAAAAACTGATTGACGTTTTGGTCTTATAATAAAGAGCTATCACCAGAAACGGGCCTCATAGGTTAAAACTTTATCTTAAAAAAAAAAAAATTCAATTTTTTGAAAATAAATTAATTTTTTATTTTTTATTTTACATTATGCTTATAAACCACCCAAAAAAAAAAATTCTCGATCGGCTGCTAGGTTAAGCTTTAAGGTTCATTTTTCAGCTTTTTTTTTTTTAATAAGAATATTTGAAGGAAAAAAAAAAACTAATTTAAAAAATAAAAAGTAATGCTACAGTCACAAACTATTTTACAACATTTTTACAAACAATTGATATGGCCAACTTTTTATTAGGTTTCATTTAAATTTACCATTAAAATTTTGTAAAAAAATTTATATATCTAACATTACTCTTATAAATAAATAAATAAAAAAGGGAAATGAACGTCAGAAAAACTGTACTTTGATAGAACTCCATAATCAATGGGCAACTTGGTCGAGTGAGAGTTTCCACTGTTAGAAAACTGCCTACTGCCAACAGCAAAAGCTTAAAGAGTAGAGATAGTGGGTGAGAAAATTTATGTAGTTTTGGTATCAAACTGTTCTACGTTACTTCTGGACTTGGCTCTCTCATTAATTAATAAGAAGTTGGAGTAACAGCTACCCTAGTAAAGTAGAAGTTGTCAGAACTTAAAACTATGATTAATGCTTAGACTTCCCCACATGGACACGAATCGTTTCTTGTAACATCAACCTCCACTGCTCTCTGGTGAACTGTTTTTGTCATCAGCATTAGAAAAATATCAACTATGGGAATCAAATCCCGTTTACACTAGAAACTTTGGGGAAAGAGAAAGAAGAGAAATGTGTGACCAACCCCACTTTTTTTGTGTAGCTCACAACTCTAAAATTGACCTTATAATTGGCAAAAGAGAAACGAAGCATAAGAGGACAAAGCAAATTTGGAATTGAGGGTTAGATAATAAAAAAACAGAGAAATATTTATAGCATTATTACCCAAGAACATAGATGTCAGCAGGTGCAGGGGACCTCAGCCAATCTTTCAAGTTCAAGCCCTCGTGGGGCGATTTTCCTCCAACATTCCATGTCCCCACGAACATCCTAACCAATGCAAACTATGCTACAGTCACTACCAACTCCCAAATCATAATCAAGACATCACATTACACTATATACATACATACATATATATATATATATATATATTTTGACATTGTATTTCAAAGAATATGAAAATAGAAACACATCCAATTATGATTCATGGTAAATTTGAAGTCTGAATTAATATCAACTCAAGATTTTTCAAAACTTATCAATTTGGTCCTTAAACCTAATTTAATTTCTAAAAATTAGTAGTTTTGAAAATTCTTAAACCTCGTTAGCATTAACTCAAATCTCAAGACACACGTAAATGGAATTTACCCTAATTCATTCTCTCTCTCTCTCTCTCTCTATATATATATATATATATTAAGTCTTAAGAAGCAGCCTTAATAATAATTCCACTTATAAAGCACGCAAAAGCTGTCAAATTTGTGCATTTCCAATCAAAGTATGATGGATTTGAGCCTAACAAACATTATTTTCTCTAATTTACCTGAGGTTTTGTGTATCTGTCAAAGCTGGTGCTACTGGTTCAAATCCTGGCCCATCATTTGCCTCCATCAACCAACCTTGCGGCCAAAAATTAAGACCAAGTTAGAAACTCAAAAAACAAAAAATCAAAATCCAAAGAAAAATTACAGGTCCATTTCAAGAATCTGTATCTTCCACCGTCCACGTGGCATATGGGCCCTACTCATCCTCATAAACTTACAAAATGAAATTAGGGGGACCCAACTAGAATAAAAGGGCAAGAAAGCCCATTTTCCAAGTTTTGTGCTTTGCAAACCCCGATGATCCCAAAGTCCGGGTGTCCAATCAGAGCCGTCAATCAGACGACTCAAACGTACCCGAGAATATAAAGCTGTACGAACCAAAACTACAGTGCGACTACACAGTAAAATTACCTGAAAACTTTTCCGGAACGACGACGTAGCAGTCTTTGTCCGAGCAACTTTTCCTCCTCTCGGTTTTATCTGCTGAAAATTTCCAAGTACGTTTTTAAATCCGATACCGAAACCCGAAACGTGCCCGATACAGAACAAAGTAACGAAAAGGAAAAATTTTTACCTTTTAACGCAAAAGAATCGGAGTGAAACTCGTCTCCTCTGCTCTGTAGATTTAGCCATTTTCTCACGATAATTTTCGGCCAAGAAGACTGCGATAAAATAAAACAATTCGGGTTTCAGTAATACGCCGAAATTTCGGTAGAGAATAATTTACCGGTAAAGGATCAAATTTTCGTACCTTGGAGATCTTCCCACGCTCGGTTCTCATTGCACCACCACCGTCCGATCACTGAAACTGAATCAAATCACAGTTGCCAAAGGTTGAGACTTGAAGAAGGTATTTCAATGTATAAGTAAAAGACCATCCGAATCTATAAGATTTGTATTTTTTTAGAAAATTCGATTGAAAACTGAAAGTCTTCAATAAAAACAAAAATGGGTTATTAATCAAAGTTATCAAACAACAAGAGGGTACCAAAAAAAAAAGATATTTATTAAGACGGTTTTAATAGTTTCAAATGGAAAAATCAACGGCAATATTAAAAACCCAGTTGCAGGGAAAACGGAGACAACTTCTGAGAGATATATATAAGCAAGCAAGGAAAATAAAATAAAGAAATAAATAAAGAAAAAGAAATGTTGTGAATAAAATATAGAAGAAAGAGAAAGAAAGAAGAGGCCAGATACATCCTTTACAAGCACCAGTTTTGCTCTTTACAGAGAGGAATACAGAGTGGAAGATCAAGGATTAAACAACAAAAAAGACTTCACTTTTTTTTTTTTTTAAAGATTAATGATCAATCTCAATTAAACCCATTTCGAAAAGTTCACCTTTTTTTAGTTCTTTGAAACTACCTAAGAAAACATACATATAAATCTGAGGCATTGAAAACCATAATGAAGAAACAGAAAAGTACACCAGAAAACCGAACTGTGCCTCAAGATCTTAAAGTTGTTTTTCGGTTTAACCCATTTGTGTGTTGTTGAAACAGTAATAGTGAATGCAAGAGAAAGATGTTTATTATAATTAAAAAAAAAAAAAAAAAAAAAAAAAAACAGAGAAAAACAGAGTACACTAGAAAAGCGGGATAATGAAGCAGAGAAATCATCAAAAGTGGTTTTGGGGAGTGGGGTCAACAACATTGCTAATTAGAGATTGATTTAAGTCACTTTAGCAGAAAAGGAAGACACAATCAAGAAGGTAAAAGAAACAATAATTACATACACCACAAGTACTATCCACTGAGGCCTGAAGTTAACCAACCAAATTATATATATAAAAAACGTAAAAGAAAATCTCAGAGATGCACAAGAACTTACAAGAAATGGAGATGGGAAGGTTTAAGTTTTTGCAGAGAAAGATCAAAGTGTGCGCTTCAGATTGAAAAGAACCCTTTTATGAGAGAAAGAGAGAGAGAAATCACAGGATTGTGTAGTGATGCGTACTTTTTTTATAAGTACTGTTGTGATGTGTACTTGATTCTCCTCTTTTGGTTGGTGGAGGAGATTCGTGAAGAGAAAAAAATGCAGAACAAGTTTGGAGGCGTTCCTCCTCGTAAAAGAAAAAAGTGAGTTTGGTCCTCAAATTTATAAGTGTGAGATGGAGAAAGTGAAAAGATTTCAGAGAGAGAGAGAGAGAGATGGGGATGTAAGGATGTTGAAGTCCAAGTTCCACGTTCTAAAGACCAAACACTCCTTTGATTGGCGGGTATTTTAGTCATTTACTACATTAATTAGTAGTACTATTATAGTAAGCGCCTAAAGCCTTAAACACTTTGTTAATGCAACTGAATTACTGAACCACCACACCGTACGCGTATCCGTCTCATTATATTTTGCCCAATACAGTAACAGTAACAAAATTTCTCACTAAATTAGTTGGAATAAATTTTTTTCTATCAAATTTTTTTTTTCAAATTTTCATATATTTCTTTTTTAGTATGAATTTTAAAAATTTTAACAATTGAATTTCATGTTTCTTTATGTTCTTAACATGCATATCAAATTTTGTTCAAATCAGAACATATTTACTATTCAATCAATAAATTTATTTTTTATATACAATTTAAAATTACAAAAATTTGAAATTTTAATATTTATTTGATGATATAATAATTGATCTTTGATCTGTTTGAAATTTTGCAAATATGAATGATATAATAAGAACATACAAAATTCATACTCAATATAAAGATATAAGATAAATTTGTAAGGTTTCTCTCCAAAAACTTTGTTCATTCTACCGAACATAGGACAGGCCTAGAATACTTCTTTGTGTGTATCTTAGTTGTGTTTTTTTTTAAAAAAAGAAAAAAAAATGTGTGGGACACGGATACAAGAGGAATCGAATACACTTTCACACAATAAAGAGAGTATTCATGCCCTAATAGTAACAATGTACTTGAAAATTAATAAATACTAGTGTGTAGCCTTGTGTATATGCACAGATACAATTAAAAACAATCGCAATTATATTTTTTCTTAGAAAAGATTCAAATTATACATAGTATTACCTTAAATTTTTTTTAAACTATACATTTCTAAAATATGTAATGGCTTCTCATTATTGATTTAGAATTTAATTGAATTTAGACTTTTTGGTTTTTTCACTCAATAATTCACTTGTTACAAAAATTAAAAAAGTAAATGGACACATGGAAAAAATTGGACTCCAATTGAAATCTAATTTGATTTAGACTCTTCAATTTTTACACTTAATAATTCACTTGACACAAAATTAAAAATTAAATAGGACACATGGCACAAAATTGAGAATCCAATTAAAATTTAATTAGATTTTCTCTGAGTTTTGGCTATATATATATAAAATATATGTAGGGATAAGGGGCCTAAGAACATATGTTGGGCTTTGGGCCTTGTTCGAGGACATTTTGCAGTTTGATGACAGATAAACAGTAACGAGTACGTAAGACTCAGGGCCCCATGAACGAGCTACTAGTGAGAATGCTGGGGAAGGTAAGCTGAGGAGGAGTACCTCCTCAGTTAAGCGAAACACAGGTCAAAAAGAGTGTCCTGTCATCTAGAGTGACCTTTTGGAAAATTCTAGTGATAACGATATACGTTGTGAACGTACAGGACAACTGGGAGGTGTGAAATATCAAAGAGAAAACTGTTGCCGCCGCATTGACTGCTCTGCAGCTAACTCTCTGGCCGTATTAATGAGAAAGTGATATCTGAATACGTTGTGAACGTACAGGACAACTGGGAGGTGTGAAATATCAAAGAGAAAACTGTTGCCGCCGCATTGACTGCTCTGCAGCTAACTCTCTGGCCGTATTAATGAGAAAGTGATATCTGAATAGTAGTTTTCAGCCTTACAGCTATTCTCTAAAGACTTCAGGAAGATGTTGATATGACAGGGATCAGTACCAACAATCTAATCTACACGTGAAAGGCAGAGATGAAGGGAAATGGATAGTATAAAATAGGAGGAAGGCAATGAGAAGAAAGGATCGAGAAATTAAGAGAAATATTAATTTCTTAAATATATAAGAACTGATCTCCTCGAATTGTGTCGATGACGATTTTCTTTAGATTAAACAAGTTTATCTTCATTTTCTTGTCATCTGGATCCATTTTACTCGTTGTTCGACTCATTAAGACCCAATATCTCAACTCACTCTCTACAAATTCCTTGTATTGGGCTCTTTAGGCCTAAGTTCATCCATCCTTTGGGCTTGGGAGCAAAATTGTGTCCTTCACAATATATATATATATATATATATATATATTCTTATTCTTGATTTGTATTCTAATTTCTAAATATCATTTAATAGTCATGAATTTACTTTATTATATATTTTTGTTCTTAAATTAATATATATTTAACATTATGTGAAAAAAAAATGCTTAATAAAATATAAATAAAAATATATCTAATAATTATTTAATAGATATGTCCCATAGTATTTGGGTTCTAAATTTTTTTTTTTTTTAAATGTTATATCGCCATATTGTACCCATATCTGTGCTTCTTAATTAGGAGATTCTTTTTTAAAAAAAAAGAAACTTTTGATGAACAGATTAGATGCACTGGGGATTAAGTGGTTAAAGTCCCACTGATCTAATTGTGGTAACTATAAAGATGGTAAGATAGTGATGCAGATGAATTTTTTTGGGGCAGCCTTATTTGAGTTATATTTCTGCTCAAATTTTAACCTTTGTGCAGATAAATTTGTTGACTTCTCTTGATCTTTCTTATTTTTTATTGGCTCGCTTTCTTTTTCCATTTGAATCCATTTTTCTTTGGCCAAATTATTAGGCTTTGAAGGTCTTTATTCTTTTGTTTGTCGACTTTGATTTTTGGTAAATTATCTGGGTAAACACAGAATATATAATTAATAATATCAGATCAAAGGCAAATGTCATAGAAAATGTCAAAGGCAACGACAAAAACAAAAGTTCAAGAGGAATGACGAAGTAAAGGACAAAGTTTTGAGCCTGTTTTAGTCCCAGGGACATGCTTAATCTCTTTAAGTGGAAATTGTTGGAGTAGCCACATAAAATCATGAACAAGGGCTTCCAAACCAAAAGAAACAATTGTGTATTCAATTTTACCACAAGAGAATACGGTCCCATGGGTAAAGTAAATCGTAACCCATTTATTAAACAGACTTTATATTGGTTTCTAATTTCACCAATTGACCACGACGTACTTTAACTCCAGAATGGTAGATTCCACCCAACTTAATTTATATTTGTACCAACAATTGAAATCGGCTACAATATTTAATTTATCTTTTCAAATATTACGATTTATTTAATTTATTACTTTTCAAACACCATATTGTAAGATGTAATTTACTCCCTAACCCCATAAATTTTATGAATGGTGTGTACATTTATTATTTAGTGCTCGAGCTCAACCCCCCAAACCCCATAAATTATATTTATTGTTGATGTGTATATTTATTATTTAGTACATGAAAAATTTTAAAATAACAAATAGATAATAACAACTATATAAAAATAAAAATGTTATACAAACTTAACAAAATAAAATGGTCACACTCACACCTACCTATATTGACAAAAGATAATGACAACTGATAAATTAAATATCATGTAATGATTTCAACATATGAAAAATCGTAAAAAGAAATTGTAAAACTACATACATTTGGTTTTTTTTTTTTTTGATAACTCGATAAAGTCCAGTTCTATTTTAATGACCTCTCTGAAAAAAATTATCTGAAAAAAATTATTGGAGCCGCCATTGGTTCTACAACCACAAAAATGGAACTCACGTGCAAAATTTCTTGCCCATGATTTTCAGAGTGTTTCTATACTCAGATTCCAAAGGTAGCCAAAAATGGAATTGAAAATTACCAATCAAGTTGCCAAAAATATGAAAAAAAAAAAAAAAAAAAAAATCTAGTACAGGAGCCGCGTTAAGTGTTCTCTGGGGGTTCAAATGAACCCCTGACTTGAAATATATATATATATATATATAAAATATTTTTTTATTAGCTTACTTTACTTTTAAAAATATTCTTGCACATTCATTTATTGCTTGCTCACATTTAATAATTCCATCGTCACATTAAGTAATATTAACATCACATATGATTGTACTTTTGTCACATTTAGTATTTCTTTTATTTTTTACTTATATTTGATGGTTTTATTTTCACATTAAACAATACCACCATCACATATGATTGTATTGTTGTCACATTTAACAGTTGCCTTATTTTTACTCACATTTAATAGTTTCATAGTCATATCACACAGTACCAACATTACATATGATCATATTTTTGTTACATTCGGTGGTTTCCTTGTTTTTTTTTACCCATGTTTCATTGTTCCATCATCATATTATGTAGTATTAATATTACATATGACTATATGTTTGTCACATTTGATAGTTCCCTTATTTTTACTCACATTTAATAGTTTTATAATCATATCACGCAGTACTAACATCATATATGATCGTATTTTTGTTACATTCAGTGGTTCTCTTATTTTTTTACCCACGTTTCACTGTTCCATCATCATATTATGTAGTATTAACATTATATATGACTGCACGTTTGTCACATTTGGTGGTCTCTTTATTTTTTACTCACATTTGATGGTTTTGACTTTGCATTAAGCAGTACCATCATCACATATGACCATACTATCATCTCATTTAATGTTTTCTTTATTTTAATAATTATATCAGATGGTACTAATGTCACATTTGTCAATACCAATGTCACATTTGACAGTTCCTTTTTTTGTTAGGCACATTAATGGGACCCATGGAACATTGGCCAATACCATCCAATGTGACTAAATACTGACATGACTAACCATCAAAATAGTAGATATATATATATATATATATATATATATATATATATTCTGAACTTTCATAATGAAGAGCTACATTTCAAAGTTATCACAATATTGAATATTATACACCAGCATTTGAAAACAATTTCACACGGTAAGAAACTAGTTATAGAATAATTCCAGACCACCGTTTTAATTGCAGCAATTTAGAGGGGAGAAAAAAAAAAAATTAATGTCCGAACTTGCATATTCCATAACAATTTTCGGAGAAAGAGTCACAAATAGATTGCACCGTGGAACAAACCGCAGGAATTCTGCTCCTGCAAAATGATTTAGCATCATATTAAATGTAAGTTTTGAGTATGAGAGAAAAAGGGAAAGAAAGAGATGCTATGCCACTTCGGCAAGACACTATCTAAATAACATTGTCAATCTACTGTCTATTATTTCATCAAGATTTGATTGAAAATTTGTCAATTTTTTACTTACTCCATGATTAAGTAAATTAGTAAGTTAAAATTGCATAAGGTAGGCACACTAGCTCCACTGGGCTACTACAAAGCTTATAGAACAAAGCATAAAACACATGGTGTGCATTTTTAGAACAAATCATCAAATGTTGTTCAAAACTCCCAAATACAACCACCAAAAGCAGATAACCCACAGGCCATCATATATCCACCAAAAAGAACTAACCTTAGATTGCTGCATTCAATGAATGAATGAGACTCAAGCATCTCCAAAACCATGAGATATGAACCTGGAAAACCCAATCAAATTAAAAAACTAAGCAATAATCAAACCCAACAATGTTTGAAAATTCAACAATACAAATTTAAATAAAAGTAATGTACAAAGTTAATAATCAACTTGTCCAATAAAAGTTGTTCAAAAACTCCCAAATACAACCACCAAAAGCAGATAACCCACAGGCCATCATATATCCACCAAAAAGAACTAACCTTAGATTGCTGCATTCAATGAATGAATGAGACTCAAGCATCTCCAAAACCATGAGATATGAACCTGGAAAACCCAATCAAATTAAAAAACTAAGCAATAATCAAACCCAACAATGTTTGAAAATTCAACAATACAAATTTAAATAAAAGTAATGTACAAAGTTAATAATCAACTTGTCCAATAAAAGTTGTTCAAAACTCCCAAATACAACCACCAAAAGCAGATAACCCACAGGCCATCATATATCCACCAAAAAGAACTAACCTTAGATTGCTGCATTCAATGAATGAATGAGACTCAAGCATCTCCAAAACCATGAGATATGAACCTGGAAAACCCAATCAAATTAAAAAACTAAGCAATAATCAAACCCAACAATGTTTGAAAATTCAACAATACAAATTTAAATAAAAGTAATGTACAAAGTTAATAATCAACTTGTCCAATTGCAGGTTAACATTATTAATAGAGATAGATTAAGGCCACATGTATGATGATAAACTATTTCAAATGAAACCTATATATAGTTAGCTATCAACCTCTAACCCTATCATACGCACGTATCAGTGTAATATGTTTATTATATTAAATATTGAAACTTAAAAGGTTCCAAAAAAATAAAAAATAAAAAGAGAAATGGTAATTTCACAACATTTTCGTAACAAATTCTAGATGGTAAGTTGTTATTGATTCTAATTTGAACCCATCTATGAAATTATTTTTTTGCTTAACAGTATTAGCTATAATAACATTCTGTCACTTAAAATTTATTGTAAAAGTATTGTAAAAATATGTAAGCATATCATTTCTCAAAACAAAAGAAAAATTACATTTTACTACCCTAAACTATACCTTAAATTACACTTTGCACCCTAAACTTTTCAAATGCACGTTTTGCACCCTAAACAATGACTCTTATTACATTTTGCACATCGACGTTAAGTTTACCGTTAACTTGGATGAAAATATAAAGTTTATGGTGTAAAGTATAATCAAGAGTATAGTTTAGGCTAATAAAGTGTAATTTCTTCTTTGTTTTTAATGGATTGAGAAGAGGTGTAATTAGGTCATTTCACATGATGTTATACTTTTCCATCCAAGTTAACAGCAAACTTAACGTCAGGGTGCAAAGTGTAACAAGAGTCATAGTTTAGGGTTAGGGTGCAAAATGTAATCTGAGATATAGTTTAGGGTGGTAAAATGTAATTTCCCTTGAAACAAAAGTTATCAGATCCGAGGAAATTAAAAAAAAGAAAAGAAAAAAAAGTATCTTATAGTTCCCAGCACTAAAGTTATTCGTCGTAATACATTTTACTCTTCTTTACCTACCTAGATTTGATTTGATTTTTTTGTTGTTGTTGAATATAAGATAGAAATACCTAGAAATGATTTAATATTGTATGCGTGTAGTTATCTAAACAAAAATTACATGAAAAATGTTTCCGTATTTTTGTTGCAATTTGTTTAATAAAATAGACATATTATACTCGTACTATACACGTGTCGTTCTTTCTCCGTTTCCATATTTTTCTGCCAAAATTTTGAAACGTACTTTTCTTGAAAGATGTCGAATTGGACCCGTTCTTATAATTACCGTATTTTACTAACTATGGTAACTCTTATTTTCATCAATAGGAGCCTCCCTACCTTTAAGTAAATTTTCTCATTTAAACTTATATTTTTGTTGTACTTCAACTTATCTATCTCAACATTTACATTTCATCTTCTCAAAAAAATAAAAAATAAATAACATTTACATTTCAATTGCAATCACTTTACGAACATGTTGCTTCTAAATAGTCCAACATTTAGTACCATAAAGTATTGTCAATTTTATTGAAGTATTTTCTTAATTTACATATAATTTTGAATACTCTATAAATTGCATGTGCATAATACTAACTAAATATTAATTTTGAATTAGGGCATTGATCGTTAAGTGCATAAATTTATAGTTTAGGCACCATGATTTTAATTACTCCATATTAAGAAAAAAAAGCAATACTTCTAGATTCCTAGTTAAAATTAAATAATTGAGAGAGCCAGTTTTAGATTAGTGGTAACAAAAGGTGGTTACTTAGAGAGTGTATTGTGTGTAGTATAATTTGCTCCACAATTCCTTAAAAGTTACCTTTACTTTCAAGTGGAATTTGTGATGCATCTCTGTGTTAGAACGTTATTCCTTTTTCGTTGTGTGTTTTTTTCTATAAATAAAAAGGTGGTGACTTCGTAAAAGACTAGTGGTATGTTTGGAAGGAAAGGAGAATAGTGAAATGAGAGGTAGGAGAAGGGAGGAGAATGGTTATCCATTCCCCTTATTGGGATTTTAAGTAAAAAAAAAAAAAAAAGAGGGATATTGCCTCTCTTTTTTTTTTGTTTTTTTTCAAATGTTTTAAAAATTAAAATGGGAAGGAGATGACATGTAAAACACCATACAAATTAACAATTATATCTCTCTTTTGTTTAATTTAAAGAAATAGACATAAAATACATCTTAAGAGCAAAATTGATAATTTAATGTTTATTTTATATTAAAAAAAAAAATTGGAACTTGTTTCCCTATATATTCTCCCATTTTAGAGGAATTAACAATGTGTTTGGAAGTTTGAAAGGAGAGGGGATAGAGGGTATGAGGGGAAAGGAGAGGAGATGGGAGGGGAATGGCATCTGTTCCCATTATTTGAATGTTATTATAAAATTAAGTATGGGGAACGGAATAAAATTTCTTCCTTTATTTGGATGTTTTAAAAGAATAAATGAGAATGGGATGAAATAATAAGATATTGTATAAATTGATAATTACCTTCATTTTGTTTAATTTAAAGAAATAGCAATAAATTGACACCATGAACGTAAAGTTGACACCCCTCTAAACCCCTCAATTTGGAGGGGAATATAAAATGAGGGGTTTAGAGGGGTGTCTTACCCATTTAAATCCCTTCAAACCCTTTCTGTCTCCCATTAAAAACATCAAAGAAAAGTGAATTCAATCATCCCCTATCCTTTCCTTCTACTCCCCTTTCTATTCAAACACACAATGAAATTAAGGGATTTGGAGGGATATTTTAACCCTCCAAAATCCAAATCTCATGCCATCCTTTCAAAAAAATAAATCCAAACACCATGAGTTAAAGCTTTTCTCATGGAGTCCTTCCCTCCCTCAAAAGTAGTGTGGGTTTTACTTATAGGTCCACCCCCTATTAGAGGAGGTAGTATCTTATAGATCATATACATCATCATCTTTCTTTGGTCACGTATAAATGATGTAATATATTCTAAAGAGAGATATTATGTCTACAACATTTTTACAATAAATCACAGGTAGTTAGTTGTTATTGGTTCAAATTTGAAATTAACACTAAGATTACTTTTTTACCCTATCAATAACAACCAATAACAACATGCCACTTAAAATTTGTTGTAAAAATATTGTAAACATATTATTTCTTTATTGTGAAAGAGATGTTACGGGTAAATTTGGTTTAACCTTTTTGAAATTGAGCTTTTTGAAAGAAAGAAAAAAAAACAATATTTTGTTATTGCTATCATTTGGTCCAATACGATTAAAAAAAAAAACCTAAGACTAAAAGGCAGGATTTATAAATTTTACTAAAAAGTAAATCACATTTTGAACATTAATTTTGTGCAAAATGTGGTAAATAGGATTTGTTTGATAAATGTGTTTAAACATATGTTTTCAATTTTTAAATAATATCATATTATATATAATAAAAGTTGGGCTTAGACGCCGTAGTTGCGCCATGTGTCTTTACCAAATTGTAGAAATTTTAATAGATTTTTTAAAAATAAATATAATTTTTTTTTCTTCTTATCTTTTTTTCCTATAATTTCTAAGTTGATAAAAATTTTAATTTGAAATCACTTCTTTAGATAAAGTTTGATAGACACAAGAACTTGATAATTTAATATCAACTTAACCTCTTCTCATCCATTAAGAAAAAAAAAATATATTCTTAAGCTTCACGTACACTTTCATAAATTTTTATAGATATATATATATATATATATATATATATTTTGTTCTTATCTTCTTAAATTGCATGATTTTTTTTTTTAGAAGATAAGAACAAAAAAATATATTAGTACATAATGACATATTGCATCAAATTGATTATAGGAAACAACAAAAAGAGGGGCTAACAATGGAAATGAAGCAATTGAAGAAAAAATCTGTGCCGAAGTAAAGAAAAGAAAGATTGTGAAGAAGTAAGTACAATTGCACAAATAAATATTATTTGGTTCTTTTTAAAACTTCACACTATTTTTATTTTCCTTAAGAAGAAAATAACTTTTGTATTTTTTCTGTTTTGCAAAGAAATAAAAAAAGAGAAAGTGGAGGACCAAATAGAAGTGTTAGACGATTAGAGAACATATAAAATATTTAAATGAAAGACTAATTTCATATTTAGAGTTTTCGATTGTTTTCATTTTAGAATGATTTGAGTTTGGAAAAATTTACTTTTAAGCTATTGTATATACGCTAATTCAGTTAATAGATTTTATTTCGGATAGGTTGACTTAGTTTATTGTACATGTTTTCGGTGTTGCACTCTTTTTTTAACAAATGTGTTATGTGCTAATTTTCTTTCATAAAAAAATGTGCTAAAAAGAAGGAAGGATTTTGATGAATATTACACAAGACTTCTTTCTGAGATTTCTTAATTGGAAGCAAGGTTTCAAGAGGTAAAGGATCATGCAACTCTCTTATTTTTTAATTATACAAAATTCAATTATTTTTTAGATTTTAAAAAAATAGATATATATTTTTTATCTTATATACAGAGAGAGAGAGAGAGAGAGATTTCATTAATAATTGTTATACTATTTTTACAATTTGCCATAGTTTTTAAAATATTTTATAATATTTTTTTTTTTTTATAAAAATGCCCAACTTGAACTTACATAATATTCATTTTAATTGTTATTCAATTTAATTATATTATCAAAATATCATGTGGCTTCACCAAATTGCAAAAATTTTATTAAATTTTTAGATTTTTAAAGAACTAAAAAGGAATAGTATACTATCAGGACTCTAATTCATTTTTATTGTAAGGACACAATTCTTTGGCGGCCCAATAAGGATGTTGGGCTCGCGCATGAAAGATCCCTCACAATATGATTTGTAGAGAGTGGGCTTGAAAAGCTAGCCGTTGGTCACGGGGCGGTGCCCGGTCCTGGTTTTAGAGGAATTCGTGTAGAAAAAGGATTTGGGCTTGAACGTTTAAGCCCTACAGCATCGCATCCTATGGGATGGGCCTCCTCGGACTTGATCCGAGGACCATTAGGGTCTTATCCCGGTTACCCGACGATGGGTTTTTTCTGTAATCTCAGGTGTTGTTGAGATGTTCTCACCCAGATCGTCTCCCTTTTTTGGAGGTGGAATGGGCGTCCTCTTCTAGGTTCACTTACTCTTTCTTTTATACTAGCTTACGTCCGCTGTCCTTCGTCCACGTGTAGGGCCAATCTTTATTAGACTGATACTTGTCCCATCAGTCTAGTCCCAGAATTGTGGGGGATGGTCGATAAAGCTGAAGAATACGGCTCTGTCAGGTGCAGAGTCTTATCTGGAAGGATAGTAAGGATAACTTCCCCCAAGATATTTTGGATCTCCTTACAAATTCGTTCCTATACCAGTTTTACCCCTTTATTCCGGTGGGATTCTGGATCTGCCGAGGACTGAACTATCCTCGGCTGCCTCCCAAAACTGTTTTGTGCTCTGTATTGTAGAGCTTGGGCCACAGCTTTCCTCGGCTTGGGCCTTCGGATTTTCCAAGAGCAACTGGGCCTGGCCCTTAAATTATTGGGCCCCACAATAGCCCCTCAAAACCCTGCTACCCGACTTCTTGGTTGGAAAGGAGGGTTTTGGTAAACCCGGGCCTTCAGTATGGCTTTATTTAATTCAGCCCTGCATTTAATGTGGGCGGTTTTCCACCTGTCCAGGAAACTCGCCGGTTTACCAGGTATTCCCTTTAATCCGTTCGTAATCTACTCCTGCCGTTTGGCTGTCCAAGATGCGCCTTTAATGACTTCCCTTTACGAGGCTAATTTGCGTTCGGCGACTCATCTGATGAGGTGGGGAAGTGGAACGGACACACCTTTATTCTTCAGATTCCTTTTGGAAACCTGAATGAATTTAATTCCCTTCGTTTTGCCCTTCCTATAAGAAGGCAAGCAGGAGGCCATCACTTTCGTGCAGACTCCCTCTCATCCTTCTAAGATCTGAAACCCCTAGCCTCCCTTAGCGTTCACTTAACCCCATTGTCATACACCCAATCAGAATGCGTTTACCATAACGAGTGATGAAGGAACCATACCCCTCCTCAAAGCACCGTGTTCTAATAAAGCTCGAAATGGCTCGGTCAGGGCAAGGCTGGCGGAGACTTAAGATTCGTCTCACCTTCCCTTCAGCCAAAATCCGAAACAGGGACTCATCACGTCCAACTTTCGGCGTGATTGAGTCGAGAACTCCCATCATCATAACCAACCGCTCTCTTATGAGCTCACCTAGTATGGCCCCAGCGTGTTAGGAGGCAGGACCGAGGCAGGGACTAAGTGTCTCTGCTTCTTCCTTTCTTCGTTCACTGGTGGCCCTCTCCGCCTTCCTTTCCTAGTCTTCCCAGCACCAGATCCATTCTGGTGCTTTCTCTTCTCCCTCTTTTGCTCCCTTTCTTTCTTTTCATCTCTTCTCTCTTCTTCTCCTCCTCCTTTACTCATGTCCTCCATCTTCCTCATTCATCTCCTCCATCTTCTTCATTGATTTCTTCCTTACTATTTCCTTCTCTTTCATCTTTTTCCAAAGAAGGTTCTTATCATAACATGAGCAGCATTGAGGCAGAGATTGGAGAGACTTTTGAAGACGAGTTTAAAAGACGCCTGACTGTTTACATATCTGTACTATGGATGTTATTGTTGCTTAGGCAGTTCACATTTTGTATAGGCTTGTTTGAGCCCCTCTTTGTACGTTGTAATGATTTTTCGTATTAATAAAAAATTGTTGTCATTTCATTTCGCATATTCTGTCTCTTTGTTTTTATAAATTTGCAAGTGCTGCTCGGCTCAATAATATCGCATCTAAATCAATGATGACTAAGACCGAAATACTTGATAATAAAAAGATGTCGCCATAACTTTAATAGAATTGTTTGACATAGCAATTCGTACCTGTAAATAGCGATACTTGCCAGAAACAAAACTGAGATTAGAACTGGATGTTCTATGTGGTGTAGGAAGTAATTATTTGAAGGCATATCACCCGCAAAAGTGAACAGCCCCCTTAGGCTACCGAAATAGCGGAGCGTCCCGCCATCATCCGAACACTCTTATTGGCCTTAACACTTTACAGTAGTTGAGCCGAGGACTTTCCCTATCCGAGCAGTTGGTTTCCCCATAGGCTTGAGTCCGAGGACCACGCAAGGCCTTGGTACTGTCCAACACTTGTAATTTTTCTTTTTTGTACTTGGTTTCGCCATAGGCTTGAGTCCGAGGACCATGCAAGGCCTTGGTTCTGTCCAAAACTTGTAAGCTTTCTTTTTTGTACTTGGTTTCCCCATAGGCTTGAGTCCGAGGACCATGCAAGGCCTTGGTTCTGTCCAAAACTTGTATAGTACTTGGTTTTCCCATAGGCTTGAGTCCGAGGACCATGCAAGGCCTTGGTTCTGTCCAAAACTTGTATCTTTTTTTGTACTTGGTTTCCCCATAGGCTTGAGTCCGAGGACCATGCAAGGCCTTGGTTCTGTCCAAAACTTATGATCTTTTTTGTACTTGTTTCCCCATAGGCTTGAGTTTCCCATTGCATAGTCCGAGGACCATGCAAGGCCTTGGTTCTGTCCAAAACTTATGATCTTTTTATGTACTTGGTTTCCCCATAGGCTTGAGTCCGAGGACCATGCAAGGCCTTGGTTCTGTCCAAAACTTGTAAGATGTTTTTATGTACTTGGTTTCCCCATAGGCTTGAGTCCGAGGACCATGCAAGGCCTTGGTTCTGTCCAAAACTTATGATCTTTTTATGTACTTGGTTTCCCCATAGACTTGAGTCCGAGGACCATGCAAGACCTTGGTTCTGTCCAAAACTTGTAAGATGTTTTTATGTACTTGGTTTCCCCATAGGCTTGAGTCCGAGGACCATGCAAGGCCTTGGTTCTGTCCAAAACTTGTAAGATTTTTTTGTACTTGGTTTCCCCATAGGCTTGAGTCCGAGGACCATGCAAGGCCTTGGTTCTGTCCAAAACTTTGATTTTTTTTTTTACTTGTTTTATTTTTCGACCACAAGTCCCTACACCAGGGCGGGGAAAGTTGGCTGAGGTTGGAAGCCCCTAGAGACGCCCGCGCCCTTAGCACTGCGAGGCGTAGCCCCTAGCAGAAGCTTACGTCGGAGCAACAACTATATGTCGCCGGAGACGGAGGAGATCCCAGAAATTTCTGCTTGCCAATGAGTTGATTCCACCGCCACCTGCGCCAGCGCGCAAGCTTCCCACAGACGGCGCCAATTGTAAGGACACAATTCTCTGCGGCCCAATAAGGATGTTGGGCTCGCGCATGAAAGATCCCTCACAATATGATTTGTAGAGAGTGGGCTTGAAAAGCTAGCCGTTGGTCACGGGGCGGTGCCCGGTCCTGGTTTTAGAGGAATTCGTGTAGAAAAAGGATTTGGGCTTGAACGTTTAAGCCCTACGGCATCGCATCCTATGGGATGGGCCTCCTCGGACTTGATCCGAGGACCATTAGGGTCTTACCCCGGTTACCCGACGATGGGTTTTTTCTGTAATCTCAGGTGTTGTTGAGATGTTCTCACCCAGATCGTCTCCCTTTTTTGGAGGTGGAATGGGAGTCCCCTTTCGATTTACTTACTTTCTTCTTTTATACTCGTCTGCGTTAACTGTCCTTCGTCCACGTGTAGGGTCAATCTTTACAAGACTGATATTTGTCCCATCAGTCTAATCCCAGAATTGTTGGGGATGGTTGATAAGGCTGCAGAGTACGGCTCTGTCAGGTGCAGAGTCTTATCTGGAAGGGTAGTAAGGATAACTTCCCCCAAGATATTTTGGATCTCCTTACAAATTCGTTCCTATACCAGTTTTACCCCTTTATTCCGGTGGGATTCTGGATCTGCCGAGGACTGAACTGTCCTCGGCTGCCTCCCAAAACTGTTTTGTGCTCTGTATTGTAGAGCTTGGGCCACAGCTCTCCTCGGCTTGGGCCTTCGGATTTTCCAAGAGCAACTGGGCCTGGCCTTTAAATTATTGGGCCCCACATTTATCATTAAATTAAATTAGATAAACATTATTTTTTTATTTGTTAGGATATATTTCTTAAATTAAGGGATAATATTGAACATACAAAAATTTAATTTAGATAATATTTATCATCTAATTAACATTGTTTTATTTGTTAGGATATATTTATTAAATTAGGGGATAATATTTAACATTCAAAAATTTAATTTAGATAATATTTATCATCTAAATTTTCTAAATTTTAATATTATTAAATTAACATTATTTTATCAGAATATCAAGCTACAAAACTTGATTATTAAGGGATAAGCACAATCCAAATTCTTCAAGAGGTAATTAATATAAATCTATCCCAATAAATAGTATATATCTCCAATAATTTGATAAACTCTATCTATTCTAAAAAACAGTATATATCTCCATTAATTTGATAATTTCTACATTAATAACATTTAATATATATATATATATATATATATAAATATCAAAATTCCTTATAGCTATCAACCACGTTCTCTTTCTCTCTCTCTTTTTTTTTTTTTAAATTTTTTTTATATGTTACGTTATGTTGAATCAGCTTTTTTTTATTTTTTATTTATTCTATTCATATGACCTTTTTTTTAATTCCAATTTTTATGGGATAAAAACAAACACATTGATTAGATATCTTTAATTTCAATTAGATTTAAATGAATTATATTTCAAATGGAACTCCACCAATATATATAACCCTATATATCCTTTTTGGAGTGAAACTTATTTCAATATGTGAATGCATAAATCCTATGACAATGAAGGTATGCATTCTTTCTTCTTTTATTATTATTATTTTCATTATTTTTATTTTCTTTAGTGTTATTATTGGTTTTTTGTCTTCATGTGATTTTAATTAATGAATTCAAAACATTCGAAAACATTGTCAAGTTTCTAAAGGCTCCTTCTTCATTTTTGTATTTTGTTTTTATTAAATTGATTAGGTTTTGTGTATTGCTTGCCTTTTGTTTAAATTAATTTTCTTAGCTTTGATCTAATTTATATGCTTAGGGTTAGGGTCTTAGAATTAATGAATAAATATGATTAGAATTAATAGATTAATTTTAACAATTTTCTTATTTGATTTTAATGTTACATCAAATTATCAAGATGTTCTACACGTGTATTCTTGAATTATCAACTTAAATTTTAATTTATAATATTATCAAGATTATATTAATTTTAGATTTATCAATTGTTTAGTACTTTTTTAAAAATAATTATCAATTTAAAATTCGATTTGGAATTATCAATTTAATTTAGTTTTAGGAAGAAATCTTACCCCTTATTTTAGTGAGATAATTATTTACACTTGATAATTTTTTCTTTTATATATATTGAATCTATTAAAATATATAATTATTTATACATTTATTTTATAAGTTTTTTCATAAAACCGTGCAACGCACGGGCCTATAACTAGTTATACGTATTTTTACACATTTTTTTATCCACACATATTTTTATAAAAACTAAAAACTTATGTTTAAAAACAAGTACCAAATGAGTTCTAAACAGACACCTTAATAATCTGATTTTTTTCCACCATTGAAGAGAGTGGGAAGAACTCCTCCAGGAGGCGTAATAGTTTATCCTCTCCATCTGGTCTTCTTCGCCGTCCTGTCTCTTCTCCCTATCCAAAAAACACACCATAAAAAGGGGTGTGGGTAGCACCAAAAGCGGTTTCCTTTACACGCTAATCATTGATTGAACTTTTACTTAGCGGTCTATGCATCATTATTCAACTGTGATGATTTGCCTTTTGATTTGATTTGTTTGGGTTGGTCATATCAAACATTAAAGATGGTCTTGTTTAAAAAAGGACGTCGTAGAAAGAAGTAATGGTAAGGGGTGAACGGCTGTGTGTCATGACTCATGACAGGAATGTGAACGAAATAGACCTTAGAGCATTCACATCAGCTCTTGTATAACTGTGTATAAATGTGTAAAATACACATTTTGGCCGTTTTTACACATTTTTAAGCAAAAAACACCCTACATCAGTCCAGCTAAAATCATACATAATCATCTAAAAATTTCAACGAGCTACAGTACCCGTGTAAATTTACACGGGTACTGTAGCATGTGTATTTAGTTTTTTATTAATTTCCGTTCGCACCAATTTTTCTCTCTCTTTTCTGTGCACAACGACCTCAATGGAAAAACAAACAAACTCAAACGGAAAAAAAAAAGAGACAGATCGGTGCTAAAAAAAACCCAAACGAAAAAACAAACAAATCGAAACGGAAAAACAAAAAAGAGACAGATCGGTGCTTAAACCAACACAGAGATGTACTTGCTAAAAAAAAAAAAAAAAAAACCCAAACGGAAAAACAAAAAAGAGACAGATCGGTGCTTATCGGAGCTCGTGGGTCTCGCTTGGTCGAAGCTGCGATGATGATCGGAGCTGTGGATCGGTGATCGGAGCCGTGGATCGGAGCTGTTATGATGATCGGAGCTGTGGATCGGTGATCGGAGCCGTGGATCGGAGCTGTGATGATGATCGGAGCTGTGGATCGGTGATCGGAGCTGTGGATCGGAGCTGTGGATCGGAGCTGAGCGATGATCGGAGCTGTGGACGGAGCTATGATGATGATCGGAGCTGTGGATCGGTGCATTGGTTTGTGACCGAGAGGGAGAGAGATGACACAGAGAGAAATCAGAAAATGAGAGATAAACCGAGAGGGAGATAGAAGAGAGAGAGAGAAATCAGAAAATGAGAGATAAACAGAAAATATGAGGGAGAGGGAGAGAGAGCGTGTACTAAAAGGGTGAGTGAGTGCTTATCAAAAAAAACAAAAAAAGGGTGAGTGAGAGAAATAATAAAATAATTAAGTAAATTGATTATTTAAATAAGAGGGGTGATAGAATAGATGAATTGATGTAGGTGTTTTGTAAAAGTGATAGTGTAAAATAGAAAAAGTAGGTTTTTTGTGTAAAATAGATGGAATTTTTTAAACGAGCTGATGTGAATGCTCTTAGGCCTATGACTTTCCCAACATATTTTCGTATATGAAACTTATAGAAACTAGATTCACTGCCTCAAAAAAAGGAAAGAAAAAAAAATTCACCCAGCCGGCCAGCCTATATTTTTAAAATATAATTTTTACTACAAAATAAATTATTTTTAATTATCAATATATTATAAATAATAATTTAATATCTTATGAATTTCTTTATAAATTTATGCAACCTAATCTAAAGCCTATATAAGTACATGTATATATATATCTTGAACTTTATACTTCCAAGCTTAATCTTAATAGGTTGTAAATGAATCAAACTGTTTATAAACAATTCGGACTTGACTCGATAAAAAACTCATTCATGTTTGTTTGTTTATAAATAAGCCAAAACTTGAGCATTAGTTTTAGGCTTATTTAGTAAACAAGTTGAGCCTAAGCAAAAATATTTGTTTATAAGTAGCTCGTGAGTTATAAAGCTCGATACAAAAGAAGCTGAGTATAAACTCATTTATAAGCTTGATATTTGCTTTCTAAATAAACTCATTACACATATTTTAATAATAACATGTCTCATATTGGACCATCCTTTACCTTAATTTTTTTACTTCTCTCTAAATTGATAAAGCACCACTTTAGATTTTAGTTACTTTTTAATAAATAAAAAAAATTTATAAGTGGGACCCAAGTCTTTTTCTAGTTCTTTGCCATCTAATTTGGATGTAAAAATTATATTTTAAACAATTGATGAAGCTATAGACAATGAATGATGAATTAATGGATTTAATTTTGTAAAGTTGTAATTTGAACAACGGCTAATCATAGGTCGGACTAAAAGCACGATAAATTGAGTATGTTATTTTTTAATTTTTGTTTACTTGATTTTGGAAAATTTGAGCATTTGATAATATAATTTTATTGGATCTTAAGTTCAAAAACTTGATCTGAGCTCGAGTTTGAGTTTGATATTAAACTCGAGCTTGGCTTGACTAATGAATCAAGTTAAGCCAAGTCAAGCTCAAGATTTTTTTTACTTTTCCATGAGCTTAAGCTCAAACAATATTATAAGCTTGTCTCAAACTCAAGCTAAGTTTAAGCCAGTACTACTCAGCAAAGCTTGACTTATTTATAACCCTCTAAACATGTTAATTTATTTGTGCTTGACTCACTTAATAATCAAGCCTAAATTTAAGATTTAGTTTGATTAGCATGTTCGTTAAATAAAAGAAATAGCTTTAAAAAAAATTTATTTATAAAATACTCTATCAATTCATTTAAAGCTCCACCCTCAAGAGTCAAGACCCTAATTAATGGACAAATTCAATAGTTGTAGTTTAAAAGAAGAAAAAGCCAATAAATTGAAATGGTGGCTACAATTTGAACCTTGATGTGACACAAATTAATTAGTCACCCAGCTGGTATCTGCGGATGGTAATCCAGATCCTGAAGGAATATACACACATAGGCTTCTTAAATCTTAAGTATTTAGGAAAAAAGTATTATCTATCTGACTGGCTTTCAGAAAAAATAAAACAATGGGCACTACTGGCGGTAGTAAAAATTCAACAAACACTTATTTCTTTTTTGGATAAAACTATTCAACTAAAAATGTGGTCGTTTATTTATAATTTTTTATTCTAAGTTCTCGATCGTTTTCCTTTTTTTTTTTTGGTGGATCTATAAGAAGAATACAGTGCCAATCTTCCTCACTTTTTCCTAGTTTCATTGGAATGCTCCATCAAATGTGGCTTGGTATAAATTCCAACAATTCAATATAATGACTTCTACGGTCCCAATTGCAGTTTTGTCTGGCTTTCTTTTGGCGAATCAGTGCAAGTGCAATCTCCATAAGAAAGCATATATGAAAAATTAAGCTACTTTTTTTTTACCCTCTCTTCTTTTTGAGGTAGTTTTCATACTCAATTTGGAATTTTGAATGCAGTAGTAGCATATGATCATGTTATACAAATTAACGCAATAAAATGAATAATTGATAAGGCATATTCATCTTAAATTGAGGTAGGGAACAGAGCCAGAGCTAGACCTTTGAGTCAAGGGAGGTGACTTTACTGTTAATTGTGTGTAGTGGTTTCAACCTTTCACTTTACTACTATTTAGCTACTGAGATTTTTTATTTATTTTTTTATGTTATTAAGAACAAAACTATTTTTGTTTATAATTTTTTAAATGACAGGGTTGTTTATTTTAAATAAACTTGGTTAATTGAGCTTAATTTTTTTTTTTTTTAAGTTTTACTATCGGTAATTTTTGTTGTTGAGGTTTTTTTATTTTTTATTATTTTTTTGTGCTTATATATTTTGTTTTAGATTTCAGATCTATAATTTTTTTTTATAGTCACTAAAATGAAGAAAATACTAGCACTACAAACATTTTTATATATTACTGATGTAATAAGTGGTTACCAGTAAGTAAAAAAGTGATGTGAGTGGAAGGTACATGTGTGAACCAATAAGAATTTGCTACCAAAATACTTTGTAAGAATGTTGTAAAAAAGTTTATGAGTATAATATTACTCTTAAAAGAATCAATGATATTGTTT
Source organism: Quercus lobata (assembly GCF_001633185.2). Taxonomy (NCBI): domain Eukaryota; kingdom Viridiplantae; phylum Streptophyta; class Magnoliopsida; order Fagales; family Fagaceae; genus Quercus; species Quercus lobata. Next base: position 46,782,089 of record NC_044910.1, on the reverse strand, counting down.
AAAGGAAAAAAAAATTATAGAACAAAATTGCTAAAATTATTACACATATATAATAATATTTTTTAAAAAAATTTAAGGGGGCCATTGCCCCCCTATTCCAAAGCTAACTACGTCCCTGAATTGAGGTAAGGTAAAAGCAACGGCCTCTACAAAATCACACCTAATTCTTCATAGGAGCGAGCCAAATATGACTACATACACTTGGCCATGTTGCCAACCGAAGATTCTGAAAGATTTATCATTATCACAGAAAAATTATTTTAAAAAAATGCTACTAAGTGGCACGATAAGTACATATTTGGAGCCTTTTTCTACCTTTTAACTTGTAACATCGCTGTCTCAACGAAAGCATATCCTTCATATATGAACATGTGTCGAGTGATTATTGTAAAATAGACCCTCCATTACCTCAATATAATCGACCTGTAACATGTTATTTCGTACACGTGCTATGTCCTTATGTTACGGTCAATATTAACTTGAGGATTAGGGAGAAGGTGAAGAAAGAAAATCTCCGCAGAAAACCAATCATATCCCATATTAGGGTTTTATTGGTAAGAGGTGACAATAAAAAAGATTAAAAACGTCCTTAATTTCTAATCTGAGATAAACAAAGATACGTTGAACCTCTTTTCTATTTTTTTTTTGTTTTCCTTACAAAGATAACTTGAACTTTCAAAAGAGATTAGTTTTTATATGATTATCATAGTATTGTTGGGTATAAGGAGTTTAAAGAGAAAGAGACGTACCAATGCTGGTTTGCTAAGTGTCATGACCACGTTGTGTTCTAGTGATTGTGGCTCTCAGCCATTGGCCTTTGGAGATTCGACAAAAATCATTTCCACAACCTAACCCAATATGCCTCTATATATGATAGGGCTTAATTAAACAAATAGACTGGCTAGGACGTCATGAAACTCCTTAAGGGAGGCATGGCCACGTCAGACCTGCAGAAATTCTAACACAGAGAGATCGAGGAAGCAAACCTATCCGTTTACCAAAAGAAAGAAAGCATTGGAAAGTAAAGAAGAAAGTGCATGCGTACTTTTGTTTATTTATCAGGAAAATAAAAAGTGTATGTACTTTTATCCTAGCTTATGTGAAGCTTGACTGCATCGAAAGTTCTTCCCTAATCTTTGAACTCAGATTTATCTAACTAGTACAATTCAAGTTTGTGCGAGTGTGCATTTGTTTATTAGCACGCCTTTGACTGTTATTTTGTTGAATCTCTTAAGTTATAACTTAGTGTATCCTGCCTTTTGTTGATGTGGTTAGGACCTTTTTCTCATGTCTTCAAACAACTTATGAGACATTAACCTATCATAATATTTTTGCATTCTAACTTAAATCGAATTGCATTATCATGTTAGAGATATTATACTCCAAAAGGTCCAAACCTATTGTAGGCACACGCAATTGTAAAATAAGCACACTAACCTTAGGATTAGTCTAAGATGGTCTTAGAGTTCTAAATGAACCCTACATTAGATTAATTCAATATAAAACACAATTTCAATAGTTAAGATATAATGTCAAGGATTTTCTTAGACCATTAAGCCGAACCATGTAAGATTCTTACTTCCACTTTTCTCTTTTCTCTCTTTCAATACTTCAATCATTTAACAACTTTAATATACTATCAATTATCAATGCCAGATACTCCAAAATCCAAAAACCCACACGTCACAACTCACAACCAAATATTTTGCAAGCCATGATTCACTTAATTCAAAGGAAAAAAAAAAAAAAAAACCCACCACGCTTGCCGTGGCATCAATGTGTTTCCAAGTCACCCCTTGCAACTTAGCTAGCTATGCCAAAGTGCCCCCTATGTCAAGTATTGATACAAGGTCTTGTCATGTCAAGCAAAGTTATCAAATGCTAGTCTTATCATCAATACTATATCTATAACAAAAGATTTTGTCATGTCAACCAAACGTTAGTCTTATCATTAATGCTATATTTATAACAAAAGATCTTGTCATGTCAACCAAACATCAATGTGCCATGTCATTCATCACATTATAATACCAGTCCAATAAAGGTGCCACATCAGCTATCATGCATGCCAACATCTTACTTGCCTAGTGCCAAATCTCTGGCATCATGCCAATCCATGCAAACCCACTGTGCAAGCATCCCAAATCACCCATTGACCATGATCACTCCTTAGTCTTTTTAGGGTACACATTTCTCATGAACCACATGTCGCGTAGCATTAGCAACACCAGTCACACACAATGCTTCCATTAATTGGAGCAAGTTGCAGCAATTTGTGTCGGCGATAATCATCAACTGTGGCCGTTTGCTACTTGAGAACACCTTTCACATTTTCAAACTAATCACGTTATGCATTCAAGACCTTACAAACTAAGGATTCATTTGAAGTTTAAGGGTGGTGTAAAGATATCATGGCCCTAAAAGCCTAAACCTATTGTAGGGTCATGAGTTTATACAACAAGCAAACTAATCCTAGGATTAATCTAGAATTGTTTAGTATATAAACTCTATATTAGATTTATTAGCATACATATTTAATAGTAAATATGTAATCGTTAATAGCTTAATTTCTATTGTAAATGTAATCGATAGGTCCAACCACAGAAAATTCTTACTTTCACATTTTTTTTTTCTTTATAGTCCCTCAATCCATCAACAACTTTAACAATCCCAACGCATTTTTGATGATCTATATTGCTGATGCCAATATGGCGGCTCCATCCATTTCAAACTTTCCAATGGCCCCATCACACTTTATTAATGAAAATGAAGTATAATATTAAAAACAATCTTTAATGAAGTATAATATTAAAAATTAGGTTTTAAATCATATATTGTGGACACGTATGTCCTTATCAATTTCCTTGGAGAACTTTTTGACGAGCGCAATAGCAAGCAGCTTGAAAAAACGCATTCACATTTCACAGATAGTGGCTTATATATATGGCCGGTCCAATACTTGTCCTTGGAAGTTGGAACCTTCCATGTTTCAGGCCATTATAAAGGAATGATATAGTGGAATTCTGGGAGACGGGAATGTTATACGATGTTATTAGCAATTAACAAGAAATGATATTATTGCTGAAGAAATTGACAAAGGGTGACCCCATGCTACAACCAACCTACAAGTGAATTGTCTCTTTGCTTCATCGCAGGATTCATCTACTAGGGAAGCTATCTTTTGAGTCATTAAATTATTCGAGGCATTAGTTAGTGGACCTTTTATGATATGCACTAAAATGACTTCTACTTGTGGATTATCAAATCTCACATTCTAGATTACTTAATCAATGTACCCATCCGTATTAGGGTTGTGAGGAAATATCAAAATTAAGTTAACTAACAATTTTTGGCGATACGTACCTAATTTCGATGTAAAAAAGAGACCATAGATTTTTGCTATTATTATTATTATTTTTTTTACAGGTAAATAACATAAACCAAGGCCAAGATATCTCATCCGTGATAATCTTGATTATTCCGATGATTAAAATTAATTGGGTTCATTTCATCCAACACTTTAAGGCAGTCCTTGGAGTCACAGTCATTGTTTGAGGAAGGAATTCTAGATAGAATAGTGTTGTGCAGATAGCACCTCAGGACTCAAATCAATAACAGTAAATAAGTGAAAATTAAATAACAAGCACACACAAAAAACACAAGAATTTACGTGGTTCGGCAAATTGCCTACCTCCACGGAGATGACGGAGAAATTTCACTATAAAAAATTAAGGAGATACAATAGTGCACAAGAACATTCTCAAGAAACCCAAATCCCAATACACCCTAACTCTCTCTCACCCACAAGACAAGAAAACACTATTCTTCTTCTTATGCGACTGTTGCTAGGGTTTTAGGAATTACTCTAATTCTCTCTCACGGCTGCACTTGCTAGGTTATTAGGAATAACTGTATTGCCGTAACTAATAACATATATATGTATATATATATATATATATATAGGGATATATGTTAGGTCGACTGCCTTGGACTCCTAATACAACAAGTATTTGGTATACTTGTAATTGACTTGGGCTTGTGGCAATTCAAGCAACACACACGACCCATTTCAACAAATCTCCACCTTGGATTGAATTGATCAAGCTACACGAGCAAACTCCTCCATCACCTCCACCTTAGCCCTTAAGGGCTCACAAGCTGCAAACACCAACCAAGTCCAAGTAACTCTTGAACTTATCTGTTGGAACTGACTTTGTCAACATACTAGAGGATTCCCAAGTCTTATTCTTCTGTAGTGACCCTATCTCTTCTACATCCCTGTAAGATAATGGATCTCCACTGCTAGTTATGAGAGCAAAGCTAACCATGTCTTCAAAGCCATATCTCTGTGGTGCTTTGTGAATCTGCTTCTCTATACCTTTAGCAATTGAATAAGACTCTTCTTGTTGCTGCTGTGGATCAATCTCAACATCACCCTTATCACTGGGTGAACTATTCTTGTCAAACTCCACCTCAATAGTTAATTTCTCCTGTGTACTATCATCACAAGTCTCTGCTTCATTCTGTTTCAACATAAAGGCTTCATCAAATATGACATCTCTGCTAGTCACCATTTTCTTTGAGATTGGATCCTAAAGCTTGTAGCCTTTAACACCTTTTTCAAAACCAAGAAATACACATTTTCTTGACTTCGAATTCAATTTAGAACGCTCTCCACTCTGCATATGCACATAAGCTAGACAACTAAAGATTTTTAAACTCGAATAATCAACTGGTCTACCTGACCAAATCTCTTCTGGAATCTTGAAATCAATGGCTGATGATGGAGATCTATTAATAATGAAGCTTGCTGTGTTAATTGTCTCTGCCCAGAACACCTTAAGCAACCCTGCATTCAATCTCATGCATCTGGCTCTTTCTGCTAAGGTTCTGTTCATTCTCTTTGCAACCCCATTTTGCTGTGGAGTTCCTTTAACTGTGAAGTGATGAGTAATGTCTTCTAATTCACAAAATCTTATGAATTCTTTATCTCTATACTCTAGTCCATTATCTGTTCTAAGGTATTTTATTTTTCTGCTAGTTTGATTCTCAACCTATGTTTTCCACTTTTTAAATATGCGAAACACATCAGACTTATGCTTCATAAAATAAATCCATACCTTTCTAGAGTAGTCATCAATGAAATTGACGAAGTACTAAGCATCGCTATGAAAAGAAACTGATACTGGGCCCCAAACATCTGAATGAATGTAGTCAAGAACACCCTTACTTGTATGAGAGCCTGTCTTAAAACTGACTCTATGCTGCTTCCTATACACACAATACTTGCAGAAGTCTAGCTTGCATGTCTTCACTTCTTTCAATGAATTTCTCTTGTCCAGCTCTAACATACCACGTTCACCAATATGGCCAAGTCGCATATGTCATAATTTTGTGTCGTCAGTGCTGGACTCCACTGAAGTGGTGATTGCAACTCTTCCTACAACTATGTTCCAATCAATCTGTAAAGTGTGCTTATTTTCTGTCCCTTCATCACCATCAAAGCACATTTGGTAATCTTCTTGATTCCACCCTTTGATGAGTATGAATAGCCCAAATCATCCAAAACTCCTAAAGAAATTAAATTCTTTTTAAGATCTAGAACATGTTTGACATTACTAAGAACTCTCACAACTCCATCAAACATCTTGATCTTCACGGTACCAATTCCAATAACTGGGCATGTAGCATCATTACCCATTTGGATCATAACACCGTTGTAAGGCTTATACGTGTCAAACCAATCTTTCTTTGAAGTCATATGATATGAGCATGCTGAATCTAAAACCCAAGATTCCAGTAGAACATTGTTACCTGATGAGACTGAAAGTAAATCTGCACCAACTTCATTGTCATCTAATGTTTCTTCAGCAACACTAGCTGATTCTAGGGGCTTCTTTCCATTCTTCTTCTCATCTAAATGCTCTTTCAACTCTTTACACTGATTCTTGTAGTGCACTTTCTTATGACAATAAAAGCACTCTACATCTTTTTTTGCATGTGATTTAGACTGTGATCTGTTCCTATTGGAGTTCCATCCTCTTGACCTACTTCTACCCCTATTGCTCGACTCAGACTTTACAATAAGTCCATCAGCCTGAGAACCATTACCTTCTTGCTTCATCTTTATGTGTGACAAGAGAGCACTAGTCACCTCCTCGAGTACTATAGTCTCTTTCCCGTATATCAACGTAGTCACTAGATGATCAAAAGAAGTAGGAAGCGACGCTAATAAGAGTAACGCTTTATCTTCGTCCTCATAATTCACCCCAAAACTTGACAGTTGTGTGTTCAACATATTAAATGTGTTGAGATGCTCCAACAGATCACAACCCTCCTTCATATACAAACTATACAATTGCTTCTTTACTTACAACTTGTTCATCAGATTCTTTCTCATATAAAGACCTTCTAGTTTTTCCCAAACCTCCTTTGCGGTCTTTGCTTCTAGGATGTTGTGAATGACCTTATCACCTAGGTTGAGACGAATAGCGCTAGTTGCTTTCTCATCCATCTCTACCCCTTCTACATCCTTCATCGTTTTCGGTTTCTTTTCCTTCCCAAGCAAGGCCTTGTGAACTCCTTGTTGAATTAGGAGATCCTTCATTTGCCTTTGCCAAAGTGAAAAATTTCCCTTACCACAAAACTTCGCTACATCATATTTTGTGCTTGACATCTTTACTGTATTCAAAGGATTGAATCCTAACTTTGCTCTGATATCACTTGTTGTGCAGATAGCATTCTAGGACTCAAATCAATAACAGTAAATAAGCAGAAATTAAATAACAAGCACACACAAAGAACACGAGAATTTACGTGATTCGGCAAACTGCCTACCTCCACGGAGACAACGGAGAAATTTCACTATAAAAAAATAGGGAGATACAATAGTGCACAAGAACACTCTCAAGAAACCCAAATCCTAATACACCCTAACTTTCTCTCACCCACAAGACAAGAAAACACTATTCTTCTTCCTATGCGGCTGTTGCTAGGGTTTTAGGAATTACTCTAATTCTCTCTCATGGCTGCACTTGCTAGGTTATTAGGAATAACTGTATTGCCGTAACTAATAACATATATATATATATATATATATATATATATATATATAGGGATATATGTTAGGTCAGCTGCCTTGGACTCCTAATACAACAAGTATTTGGTATACTTGTAATTGACTTGGGCTTGTGGCAATTCAAGCCACACAGACGGCCCACTTCAACAAATATTCTAAATAATTTTGTGATGATTCATGGATATGATTCATGTATAGTCTATATTCATGGATATGATTCATGTATAAACATTAATTCTATATAAATGAATTTCTCCTTTGAATATGTCCATAGGTTTTCTACTTTGTTACCAATATTTGTGTTATTTACTTTATCACTTAAGGTTTTATAATTGATGACTTGCATAAACTGTGGTTGGTAATAACCAGTATTGCATAATTGGTGGTTAATTCAACAAGTTGATATATTTCGTTACAAAGTAACTAAACGTCTAAATTACTTTTCATTACAAAAACAAATTAAAATCTAAAATGTTATAATTGTGTTGGCATTATTATGCTAACCAAGAAAAAAAAGGGGGGGGGGGTGCGGGGAACGAGATAGGAAAAGACACACAACATAACAGAAAGAGATTAGGAATTGTTGTTCAATAATGCAAATCAACCAACCAAAGAAGTGATGCATCGAAATTGAATAGCTTAAAAGGTGAAAGTTATTTGTTTTTATCCCCAGTCAAAGTAGGAATGATGGTGTAGGTGGGATAAATGGAAAATCAAAATACTACAAGGATTCTAAACTAATACAATAAGACTGATTTACTATGTTGGAGACCAAGCAATGGGGTTTGATTAGAGGCACTTTAACGATTAAGCTAATGAAGAAAATCATATGATGAGTTCAAGAAAAGTGGCAAGAGTGTTTAGATAATAGAGTGTGAACTAAATCATATAATGAGTTTAAGAAAGGTGGTAAGAGTGTTTAGATAATAGAGTGTACATGACTCGCTAGTTAATTTAGAGGGGTTTCTATAGTGTTTCCTCGGTAGTGTTAGTTGGTGGGCTTGTTCCCTTTGATTGAGGAACTATGTTAGGGTCTTGATCAAGATACTTGATGAGCAGTCGATGGTTGCATCTTGGCTTAAACTGTTTGGTTGTGCCGACAATATTAGGTCTACTCGAACTAAACCTACTTTGCCACCTCTTGGGCTCAAGTGATTTAACCCCTCTAGATTGAATCCTTGACATTTTCCACCAATAAGGATAGAGGAGCCATTAGACCACAAGACTAATGGCCATTGACAGATAAACAACATGCTTCAATTGTTAGAATTGAGAAATAAGTTATTGGGGACCCTCACTATATTTCTTATGCAATTGACCTGCAGTCATGTGAGTAGATGAGAACTGTGTGGTCCTACTACAACGTATTCAATAGATTTCTTATACTCATCGTTGTCACTTTTTAATGATCATATATGCATGATTAGGGTTAAAATATATTCTAGAAACTTTTTTGCATGACTGCACTGCAAGTGTGGGGGCGATCAACACCGGTGTGTCCTCACTCCTCACATCTTGCATTCTCTCCTTGGATGGTGATAACTTTTCATGTAGTGATGTTGCCTAGCTAAATAAGTGTAAGTAATTGATCAACATGTGTAATTTTTGGTAAATGATTACAACCTTTTGCAAATGTTAGGAGGGACACAACACAACTTATTCCTGAAAAAAATTTAATCTTTCATGAATGAGTGTATGTATGCCTATAACTATGAAATTGATTATATCATTGTCATTGTCAAGCTATTTCAATCCTCTCCTTAAGTGAACATTCCTACGTGACATTTTTCACCCCAAAAAAGCACTTGGACCCGAAACTGAATGCTATTATGCTCTTTTCTGAGATTCTTTTGTAGTGAAGATTAGTTAATTTGCTTTGGTAAAATTCCTTATCATCATCCTCAATCATAGGTTAGGCTATAGTTCCTTCGAAAGGATCACTCAAAAGGTGAGAATTTGTTAGTCCCCACAAATTGTCAAATCATGTGGTGTTGGCGGGTCGGTTTGTTTAAGATTCATAATCGCAATCACTAATCAGTGATATAAAATATGTTCAAGACTAATTAAAAACTTATTTGAACACAGGCTATGCCTCACTTTAGGCCATGGCTGGACAAAAACAGCAATGAGAATTGGACTAACTAATTAAAAATAGATGAGTGTAACAATTAGAAGCCAATCAATTATCAGATTAGGACTACTATGATTACTGGTAATTAGCTTCCTAATCATTAGCTCTATTATGATAATTATGCCCTATAGGGGATCCTTCAAGCATGCATAATATAATAATCGTGGTAATAATTTTGTGCTCTTCAAGAACTGGGTGGCATGACCCCCACTCATTAGTGCTTTTTAGCCACGATATGGACTATAGTCACTCAGGGATTTTCATCAAATCATGCCTAATCCTGATTAATAAACCTAACCCAACTTATTTTCTTCTGGCTAAATCATTTTCCCCTTTTTCCTCAAAGAGAAAAACCGGCCTAACCCCCATCACAGCCATAACAATATACCATAAGAGATGATTAAATTCGATGTTGCTTGAAAATGAATTCACCTTATTTTTGTTCACCATAAGAGATGATTAAATTCGTAACTATAAATTTTTAAAACTTCACAAAACTTTTTTGATAATAAATTCTAGTAACTGTCATGATCATTTTCCATTCACATAAAATATGCTAATATGCTTCCAAGTGATTTCCATATAGAATCCTTCTTGATATCACTTGAATTCAAAGAATCGGTGGGGTCAATATTCAAATACCTAAACACATAATAAAATTTTATAATATTTTGGCAATACTCTTATTTAGATTTGTTGTGAGATATACTAATATATATATATATATATATATATTAGATTATATTATTTTTGTATATTCTTCATGCTTGCAAAATTTTTAGGTGATCAAAGATTAATAGTCATATCATTAATTAATTGTTAAAATTCAAATTTTTGTAATTTAAAATAATTCATAAAAGATGAGTTTATAGATCAAATGGTAAATAGCATCCGATTGATGTGAAAATTGGCATGCATGCTAAGAACATATGGAATATGTAATTTAACGGTTAGATTTTCAAAATATTAATTCAATAACAAGTTATTGGATAGTATAACATTACTTAGAGTTACACCAAGTATAACTTGAACTCAACTCTTTCTATTTTATTGTGATATAACGAGTTGACAATTTAATATATTATAAAAATGTTGTGAAGTTTTATTGTGATATGCTGACAAGAGAAGAATTTGAAGCCTTGCAATAATAAGGAGGGTATAGGTTACATCATAGGCTAGCTATACCAACTTCAAATTTGGAAAGCTTTTCAAATTATCACACGCATGGCCGATACCTCAATGTCATAGTTGTATGTTATCATAATTACTTATTTTTGCTTTCAATTACTCCACAAACAAATGTGGGGCTCCCAACTCCCAAAAGTTAACTTTTTTATAAAATAAGAAAGTTAACTTTTGATAAATATAATACAAGAGAGCAGTTTTTGTTTGTTTTTTTTTGCTGAATATATTAGAGAACAGTTCCAAGTAGTGATTATAAGGCATATATATTAAATTAATTGCCACATGGTTTGATAGTTAATTTGATCATTTTCCTTAATTATTTATTCTTTGACTGGAGAAATAGCAAGAACAGAGACGGATCATGGATCTTCATGGGCCAGGCTAGTTGCAATATGCTGTGTTTTTATATTAGAGCAATGTTATATACCAAAAAGAAAAAAAAAATTCACAACATTTTTTATAATAGTTGAGTTTGCAAGTTTTTACAGGTTCTTATATAAATTCATCACTATAGAATTTCTCTTTTATGAGCACATTATCACTGATTCAGTAGGAATCTTCTGCGTTTTGGCCATAACATATGGGACATCTGCCGAATAAGTCTTAAAGAAATTTCCATTGTATTTTTCAGTCTGGCATTATGCGAAACTGTTACTCCAATAAGGAATAAAAAAAATAAAAACAACCAAGAAACATTTTTTGCCACTATAAATCAGGTCAGCAGTGACTTTCATTTTAATTGTCTCTTTGCTCTAAATCATGGTTTCTCTAAAATGATTTTGGTAAAATTGACAGCAGAAACGTGATACACATAGTAGCAGAATATAATCAAAATTATAATAAGGAACACGAGCCACTAAAAAAGTAGTTCTCACCAATTGTGACTTAAGGAATAAAACTAGAAAATTAAGTTGTACAATGAGTTTCTTGAGTGACTACCGAGGACTCTTAAAAGCCTTGAATAAAATTGGAATTAATGTTTCGTCACTGATGATTTCAGGTGATAGAACCCCATGAGTTGGAAAATAGTCTCTAATTTTGTAAAAGAATGGTTTGAGAGATCCTTAGAATCTACGACTAATGTAAACTTGAATTAGATGAGGGACCAAGAGGGTAGCTAAACTAATCAACTATAGCACATTGCGAGTTGTAAAGTTGAAATTTTGTTTGTTTATCCCATTAGAATCAAACAAATTTGATTTCTTCAGAATCTGCATAACTGGTTACCAGTTAGGAATGCATTTTCAAAGAGCATGGTCCTCCACCACTTAAGTTAAGAACCATTATTTTTATTTATTTTTTTATAGTGAAATTTAATTATCAAAGTTGGGTAGGATTGATTAGTATGGATTGCCAACATTGATTGGTTATTTACATTATAAGGGAATTTTAAAGTCGATTACTAAACTATTATCATTACTGTGATTGGTGCTTTGGATCTCCAAATTATTGGTCCATTGAAATGCATGTAACCAGGCTTTAACTTTGAGGTCTTTTGACTTCTGAGAAGAATAATTGTGATGCATGGATAGCAACCGAAGGTGGCAAGTATATAAGTTTGAGATTCTCTCAAACAATTAGGCTCTTTTCGTTAGTAAAAAATAATCACATGATTGGACCATTATAACTGCTTCTCTTAAGAAAAGAAAATTCAATTCAAAGGCAGAACACATGTGGTTTGGATAATCAGAAAGATTGACCTTTCCTTCTTAGATGACATAGATCCAGAGACTGCAATTTAGAGAAGCATAAAATTATTATTACAAAGTCAAACATAATGAGCAAATGATATTGCCAGATAGAGCAGCAGTGTTTTACCGAAGAGAAAATTCATTCAATTCACACATTATAAAACAAAAATGATGTTATCGTGAAGGACTTGAGATTAGCATGAAGCTGCATGAGCATGAATATATCCAGCAAAGAATCATTGTCTCTCTTTCCATGTGTTAGGAGCAATGATATTTATTTGATATGATTTTATCAATTATGTTAAATGATTAAATTTACCATTTCTTAACAACTTAAATTTTTTGGACAATTGGTAAAATCAAAACTTAAAACAGTTCCGTTAACCATCATACATAAATTTACGGATTAAAGCTTAGTGTCATAGTCATGACACTCACATATGGTAAGTGATGCATATAAAAAGGAGAGCCTGTTAAAATCATATTTGGTTTGAGGTAAAAGGCTTTTAGCTTTATAAAAAATAACTATTAAAAATTGTCAAAAAGAATAAAAAGCTACACAAGGTTATTGTTAATGGGCACCCTTATAAATTTACATGCATTAGCAATTTAGTGACGTTTTAGTCTTTTTAGAGTTTGCCCCCTCCCTCCTTTTTCTTGCTTAAAAGAACTTCAATTAGAAATTAAGAGAACAAGAAACAAAAATACAGGCTTAAAGCAAAAGACAAAATACCTCAATGATGTGTTAGGGTCTGTTTAAGATACTGCCTATTGCTGAAAATTAAAAACACTGTAACAAAATAATTTTTAAATAGTACCGTGGGACCCAATTTTAAAGAAAAATTTGCTAAAATTCATATTTGTGGGTCCCGTGAATAGTGCATGGGACCCACACAAAATGCCAAACGCAGCTGAAAATTTCATTCTCAATGCTATCCAAACTCACACTTAGAGCATCCACATCAGTCCATGGATAATCTTGCAAAATACAAAAAACAACTCTTTTTACACATTTTGACCCAAAAATGCTCCATATCAATGCTTCTAAAATTGTGTAAAAATGTGTATATCTCTACACGAGTTATACACAATTACTGTAGCTCGTTCATTTATTATTTTATTAATTTCCTGTTCGCTCCATTTTTTCTCTCTCTTCTCCGTGCTCAACAAACTCAGTAACTTCTCCTCTCCTCATCTTCTTCTTTTTCCTCAGATGCACACAAACACATCCACACAGAAAAATCAACATAGAGATACACTTGCTCAAAAAAAAAAAAAAAACAGAGATATACAAACACACCCACACATAAACAAACCCAAACGGACAAACAACAAAGAGACAGATCGGTGCTTATCGGAACGATAAGTGCTTGACTGGAATGATCGAAGCTCGTGGGTATGGATCTTGCCTGATCGGAGCTAGGGAGATCGGTGCTTGTGGATCGGAGCTGTGGATCGGTGCAGCTGTGGATCAGAGCTGTCTTGTGATTGGAGCTGTGGATCGGAGCTTGTGATCGAGAGGGAGAGAGATGGGTATAGAGAGATAGACCGAGAGGGAGAGAGATGGGTATAGAGAGAGAGCAACAAATCAGAAAAAATGGGTAGAGAGAGAGAGAGCGCGTATAAAATGGGGTTAGTTGAGAGAAATAATAAAATAATTGAGAAAATTGATTATTTAAATGAAAGATGTGATAGAATAGATGAACTGATGTGCGTGTTTTGTAAAAGTTGATGTGTAAAATAAAAAAAAATAGGTTTTTTGTGTAAAATAGACAGAAAATTTAAACGAGCTGATGTGGTTGCTCTTAGTCTATTAAAGTTGTTCATAGAGCTCTATTCTCCTCCAAATAGAGCTACTAGTGTGGTCCTCTCGATCATTTCAGCAAATTCTGAAAACCATACCTAAATATATATAATGCAAGTCTGGCTTGTTTTTTTCCCTGAAAACATAATGCAAGTCTGACTAATTAAACACTATTGAGACTGCAATTATACCTCTCAGGAGGCACGAATGGGTTGCACCCGAGATAAATAATTTTCCCAAATTAATGACTTCATGTCTGACTTAAGTGAATCTAAAATTTGTTTAAACTACTCTGCATCGAGTGGCGAGCAGTTTATATTCCCCACAACTTGAACTAATCCTAAAATACATTTTCTTTTTTCAATTCAATAAAAAATGGAAATAAAAGATTGACGTACGCTTCAGTTGAAAATACTATATGAGGATAAGATCATTCGAGACCCTTATATATAATTATAAAAAAAGATTTCTTCTATAAAAAAAAATTATAAAAAAAGATCTTTCGAGAGCCAAAAACGACCATTAATAGCTTTATAATATTGGACCGACCTATGTCACAGTGATGTATGCTAGAATTGGTCAAGTAGCTAGCCCTGAATTCCCTATACCAGAGGAACTATAGTGTGGTCCTTGTTGATGATCACACTGAGAAATTCTACAAAATTAACCATGCATATTTGTAAACTAAGTTATATTCTAATTACTTAATTAGACCCTAATACTATAACGTATATATATCACATGATGTAACTGACCCACTTGTTTGTCTCTCGAGTCTTGACGCAGCTATATACCTTCCGGGAGGCACGCGCTGCTGCTTGGATTAGATACAATGCATCAATCATTTTCTTGCCGACATGGGCTCTAAAGTAATATATCTAGGAGAAACATTAGCTTATAATGACTGATTTGAAAAATGATCCGTCATTTTCTTTGAAAACCATGTTTTGGCAAACCCAATAGTAAGTTTAAGGAAGCTTTTCATTGAATACAAATTTCTACGAACAAAAATATATAAATAGACGATCATGACTCATGACAGTTAAACACAAAAATCCCCAGTGGCCTTTGAATATAAAGTTGATTATGTTTGTTATAGAGACCCTTAGATTAGATAAGCACTTCCTAGTTCCTACCTGTTACTGTTAGTGGTTATTAGCCCAATGGGCCTGGGCTCATTGTGTTGTTGTACATGCATTACACTCATACTACTTGTACTACACACATAATGTGCATATAAAGACTCTCTCTTGTACTGTATGATCCACATAAATATACTGATCTTGTACAGTTTGATACATAGAAATATATAGAATGCTCTCTCTCTCTCTCTCTCAACATGGTATCAGAGCCACGTCCTTATGGCCCTATGTAGTTCGATCCATCAGTAAAGGAGTTCTCTAATCATCCCTTGACTTCATTGAGCTTGTATATTGCGAAATTGATCCCATATAATTCCTTGTACTCAGATCAATCAAACTAGTAAATGACTTCTCCAATCATTCGTTGCCAGGAGATCTCATGTGCCCACATGTGTCAACGGCCATTGACACATGCCACACATGTTCATTTCTTTGCTTTTAGCTACGTATCATTGTCACATTGTGTGTCTATATAAAGACTCTCTTGTACAATTTAATACACAAAAATTATTAAGTATACATCTGTGAGTGAAATCTCACATTAAATAATGATAAGAAAAAAGAGTGATTAATATATTATTAGCTTTATATATTATTTTTGGTTTTCAGCTTTATGATTGGAGCATGTATTAGCTAGAGCGACTTCCCTCTAGAAGAATTGATCAAGGAGCCATTCTCCTTCCAGTTCTTGATTAGTTTGAGAAAATTCTACAAACCATGCATATATATAAACTAATAATTCTAAATAATGAAATACTACTATGTCTATGTCTAATGATGTAACACTTGACTTGAGGCTGCAAGCAAAATACCTTCGGAGAGGCATGGTGGTTGCGTGGCGTCGCAGACATAAAATTTCCCAACAAGATCTTGATGATTACTTAATTTAGTTAATCAAATTTCGGTTTAGGTCACTCTTCACCACTTGTCTTCCCACAACTATTTTTTTTTTTTTTTTAAATTTTCCCACAACTAATTTTAAATTAATGCATAGATAATTTTTTTTAGTGACAAGATTCAATAGTATTATTGGACAATACACTATTTTGGTATGCTTATAACGAACTAATTTATTAAAACATTTCCATTTGCTTTGAAAGCATGATGATTTGTAAAACACAAGAAAATTTTAGCTAAGCTTTTTCATTTTAGTATAATTAATTAATACTGAAAAAAAATAATTGGAATCATTTTTATTTTTTAGCGGGAATGATCCTGATGGTTGAACAAATAAATGCTAGTCACCTTTGCATAAAAAAATTATTAAAAAGAAATGATCATGTTATGAGGTTAATTTCCTAGTCATGTGTTTCATACAAAATGGATAAACTTAGAGGGAGCCTTTTAAGTTTTAACTATGGATCTTAGTCGTAAAAATGGATTTGAAGCTTAAGGACATCCCAATGCAAAAGGCCAAAATTCAGTCATCACTATTTCATTATGATCTCTTTGAGAATGAAATAATTTGTGACAGGCTAAATTAAATTCAACTGTATGTTTGAATTTAATTAAGGAACTTTTTTTTTCTTTTTTTTTTTTTTTGAGAATCAATTATTTTTTGAGAATCAATTAAGGAACTAAATGCACTGCACTTAAATTATTATACATAAATTTTGTCCAAAACCCACATTTCAATTGATAAATAATTTTTGACTATTTATTCAAAAGCATGGACTGGTTGCTACGATACATGGGTTTTGAAAGAACACTTTGGATATACTAATGGTAATGGAAAGTTTCATTGACATTATTGGAAAGATGATTGGTCATTTTCATTGAAAGCAATTTTCACAAGCAACATAATGAATCAAAATCCTCTTTTGACTTTTTACAATTGTATGACTTTCTTCTTTTTTTAACTTTGTTTTTATTTTCTTCCTTAAATTTATTTAGGATAGTCGAGGATGCTTTCCATTATTAGTTGCTTAAATAAGAATGTTACTATGTGTGCTGTGTGCATATTATGACTTATGAGGCTGCTGATGTAATTTGATTTTTTTTGCAAGACATGTTATATATGGAATGAAAAAAAACATATGCATGATGTAGAAACACTAAATGTACAGTAGTAATAAACAATTTAAGAGTTAGTCGTGTAAAAAAAAAAAAAAAAGAGTAATTTTATTCTTATAATATTTTTACAACGAACTTAGGTGGTACGCTGTAACTGGTTATAATATTTTGTTACTGTTAGATTGTTTGGAAAATATTGTGAAAGTGTTATGTAACTAACATTTCTTAATATATATATATATATATATATATATTATAATAACGTTTCCCAATTTGCTAGGTCAGGCCCAGTGAAACCAATGTCGTGTTGGACAAGAGTAGGACATGTTGTTTTAGGCCATCTCCAGAAAGATGCTCATCTTTTTAGGATGGCCCAGAAAAGGAAACTACGAAGAAAGCCCATAACACATGCCAGATTTGACCACCCACGGCTTATTGTAGTCTTTCACGGCGTGTACTACTCCTTTTCTTGACTTAGAAGTTAGAATTCAGAATATGCATTTCTGGGTAATTTTATTAACTTCTTAATATTTGAATGAGAATTCTCTCATTTTGAAAGAAGTAAAAGAAAACATAAAGGCTACGTACTAACGTGGAAACCTAACTTGTGTGCTGGGGTGTTTGCTGTTTACCACCAAACTGTGATTGAGGGAAGATTAGTCAAATTGGAGTTTTATTTTGTTTTTTCATTGGCTGCCCTTGCTCCATTTTTTTTGAAGTCAAATTGGAAATAATGTTTCTAGATTGCAAATTATGTTTTTTTTTTTTTTTTTTAATATATAATAATAAATCAAAGTAAATAGAAAATTATCACTCAAATCCTTTCATACTCAAGGAGGCATTCAAGCATTTCTAGAGTGAGATTAGATCTGAAATTCAAGTCTTACCAGTGGCTCAATAAAAACTCATTTCAAAATTGAATGGATGGTTTTTCTTTTTTGTTTGCCAAGATGAACCTTTTGGTTTTTTGTTTTGCTTACAAAATGACGAATATAATTGAACGTAACTAATATTAGGAATTCCATTAGTCCAACAAACCAACAACATAGAGGATGTAAAGTTTTAATACATTAGACATGAACCAACATAAGAAAAAAAATTGTAATTCAATACAAAAATTGGAAAAAATAAAAAGAATGGTATTGTACATGAAATAAATCAATGAATCTGAAATGAAAAATAGCTAGCACCCACTACAAATTGTGGTATCAAATCAAACCATCAAAGTAAAGTCAATTTGAGGAGCCTTCTTCCCAAATAGTAACTTCAAATCATTCTCCAAAGGTGTCAAGTTCAAGTCCAAGCACATAACCCTCGTACTATTTGATCTTTTCAGCACCGGCACTTTCTTTTCTATGGCAGTGGAAGAAAATGCACCATCCATCATTGCTTTATGCCTCCTCATGTGACCACCCAAAGCTTGCCCCATAGCAAACTCAAGCCCACATATTGAGCACTCATGCATCTTAGGCTTATTTCCCAGGTTCTGAGACTTTGTACGCTCTTTCAGTTCTTCCCCCATCAATTTTGGTCTCTTGTGGCTCGCTCTGTGGCCACCAAGAGCTTGAAAAGATGGGAATTGGCGATTACAAGTCTTGCACTCAAACACATCAACCCGTGAGGCTTTCCTGGGCTTGGTCTCTAGGCTTTGAGAGAGTAGCATTAGACAATTAGCCATGTCTAAGTTCTCTATCCCACCATCTTCTCTCATTCTCTTCATTGTCATAGCTACGTAAAAAGAAGTTAGAACACAAATGTTGAACTTTTGGTAACGTAAATGATATGAAAGGCAAATGTTTAACGAGGAAGAAAAGCAAGGAAGTCTTTTTTGGTAATCAAAAGCAAGGAAGTCTTGGTATTTATAATAGGTGTGTGGGCGAGTTAAAGGGTCTAGAAGTCTAGAATGGTTTATTGGACCAAATTGAACGGGATAGGACTGAGCAGCGGTTTCACATTATAGAAATGTAGTACTACTATTAGTAGTAGTAGGCAAACTGGACTGTTTCTTTGACTGGTGCAGTCACGAGAGAATAGCAATATTATTAGAATATATTACTTTTATGTTAAGAAACTATAATAATACATTGTCTTTTTCGTATTAAATATGAATGATGATATAGTTTTATCCACGTGCCCTGCCCTCTACGTTATAGGTGACGAATGTTCACTTGTTCAAATTTCATACCGTATGACGGTTTTGCTTAATCACTGACTTTTATATTTTAGAGTAATGAAATGTACATGAAGTTTTCATATCACTTTTATAATAAATTATAAATTATAAATTTTTTATAAAATATTATGTGAAATTAGTGATTTTTATAGTTTAAAGAAATATAATTTACACAACATTTTTATAATACTTTAATTTCATAATAAATTATAAATAGTAAATTTTTATTAATTTTTATTTGAACTCATTGCTGCAATTATATATATTTTTTTGTCAATATTAGTTAATAATAATTTATCATTTATAATTTATTGTTAAAGTGTCGTGAAAATAGTGTAAACATAACATTTCTTTTTATTATATTGTATTTTATTTCATTATTATTATTATTATTTCTTTTAATTTGGGGTGAGACGTAAGTAGTGACTCTAAGTTGGTGAACCAACACCTTCTCAAAAAAAAAAAAAAAAAAGAAGGAGGTTGGTGAACCAACAGATTAATATGAGATCATGAGTGGCGAGCTAAGCTATAATAAATGAATCTTCCTTTGGATAGGAACCGCCACACACTTTTTTGGTGGGCACTAGCAGATAAACTACACAAAAGTTTATCTCTAAATTAGTCCAGATGTTTGGTGTTCAATAATGGGAGGAGTGTCCTCCACCCACCCATATTACACAAACTGTTACAGACTTGGCGTGTCTAGCCAATGAGTGGGCAGCTGAGTTACTGCTTCTTCTGGTGTGGGATGCTTTCCATGAATTAAACTTCTGCAGACACCACGTTGAGCCTTCAATGTTCTTCTGGATAGGGGTAGCAGATGGGGTAGATCCACTTAATTGGGAATCACCTTCAACGTACCACTATGTCCTTCAAACCCATATCCCATGCAAGGAGGATTCCTTCTCTTCAACTGCTTTGGCTTCTCTACTTCTAGACAGGGAAGCACGGACGAGGTGACTCCGCTGCTTGCGCGTTGGTGCTGCGTCCAGCTCTCTTTTTTTTTTTTTTTTTTTTTTTCACAACTCTCACTGACTTGTGCCGATGCGGCGCAGACTTGGGCTGATTCGCGCTGACTTGGGTTGTATCGGGTGAAATCGCCGAAACGTCCAAAACAGCGGATTCAGGCCAAAATTCAATAACCCTAATGGCCTAATCTCTCTCACGCATTCTTCAGTCTTCACTTGAAACTTCAGCTCTCTCTCTCACTCGTCTCTCTGTGCTCTCTGCCTCTCTGCTCTCCTTCTCCCCTGTGTTGAGAGAGTATTGTTAGGGATGGCAATTTATGCCCGACTCGCAGGTACCTGGTCCGGCCCGACCCTAATGGGTCGGGTTTTACCCGGTCCGATGAATAATAGGGTCGGATTTGGGTTTTTTTTTTTTTTTTTTTTAAAAAAAAAAAACTCGAAATGGGTCTGGGTCGGGTTCGGGTTTTGGCATAAACCCGGCTCGAACCCGAACTCAACCTGACCTGGTTAGCTTAAATATAAAATTACAAAAAAACCTACCTACCTATATATATATATATATATATATATATATATATAACAACCCTAACCTAAAACTCATTTCTCTCAACTCAACCGCCTCTCCTTTCTCTCACTCTCACTTGCATCTCATCCGGCCCTCACAGATTCTCACTTAGGAATGGAAGTTAGAGATTGTAAAAAATCAGGTACAAATCTCGTGGTGTTAGAATCAGGTCTCTCCTTAATCAGCTCCACCAAGATTCTCAAAGTCACAAATCAGGACCCTTACTCTCATTCACTCATCGACCCACCCTCACCCTTGTGGAGGAGCACAAATCTCGTGGTGGTTGCCGTTTTTGTCACAGAGGAGCCCGTGATTGTTAGATCGGAGAGAGATTTAGTGGTTTGAGTTATTTATTTTTTTTTTTTGGGTTCATTTCCTCTCTCAGTAGTTTTTTTTTTTGGTTATTTGTTTGAGGATTTAATATGTAAAAATCTGTCCATAAATGATAAATGGAGTTTTGTTCCTCTCTTAGTAGTTTATGTTTTTGGGTATTTGTTTGAGGATTCAATATGTAAAAATCGGAGTGAATGTTGTGTTGATGTAAAAATTGGAGTTTTGTTTCTTCCATAAATGATAAATGGAGTTTGAGGATTTATCTGATAACAATGTTGATTGATTTGTGTTTGTATGTGTGTTTTTTTTTTTTTTTTTTTTTTTTTTTTTTTTTTTTTTTAAATAAGATTGGGTTGGATTGGGTAGCCATGGAATAGGCCCAGAAGTGGCTAGATGGGGCCTGCGGGGCCCGCAGAGACTTGACGGGCCGGGTTTGGAGCTTAAAAAATAGACCCGTTTATTAAACGGGTCAGGTTCGGGTAACAGGGGAGGACCCGCGAGTCGAGTCTGGGTATCAAAAAACTCGGCCCAAACTCGACCCGTTGCCATTCCTAAGTACTGTACATGGGCTTTGGCTTTGTTGATTGTTCATGGGCTTTGGCTGTACATTTTGCTTTTAACGTGCCATAGTAAAAATACTACTAACAGGCCATAGTAATTTTTAAGAATATTTTAATAGTAAAAATATATAGAAAATATAAATAAAAATATTTTTAATAATTTTTTAATCACCGCACCTGCACCTTACTTTTTCAAAAATTGCTGAGTCCTACACCTGCACCCAAATCCGAAAACGCACCCGTGCTTCATAGAGTTCTAGAGCTCTCAAGGGAAACACTAGTTTTTTGCTCATAGCTCCCATTAGCTGCCTTGGTCATTTTGAATCACCACGCCAACCCCACAATTACCCTGGTCCTTGAAGACTACACCATCTAAGTTTACTTTATGTACTACCAGCGTTGGGATTTTTTGGCTTTTTGTAGGAATAACAGCGCGAATTTCTTCCTCATATCTCCAAGCTTCCAAAGCAATGGTTTGCCTACTCACCCGTGGTGGACTGAGTTCTTGTTATTCCACAGGCTCCAGGCCGTGATAGCGAAGATTTCCCAACCCTTCTCTCCTGGTAGGAATGGAAGGAGACTTGGGCATATACTGCCATTTAAAGTCAAACCTTAAATCTAAAACAAAATAAATAAGCCCAAAAAAATTACCCAACAACAAAAATTACTAATAGTAAAACTAAAAACAATTAAACCCAATTAATCAATTTTACCAAAAATAAACAATCTGATCCTTAAAAAATTTTAAACAAAATAATTTTATCCATGCCTAGATGTACGAATAAAAAACACAAATAAATAAATAAATAACCATTAACTGTTAAGCAATAGAGCCATAGGCTAGAGCTACTACACACAACCAATAGCAAAATTGTCCACTTAACTTCAAGTCCTAACTCCGCCCCTATTCCGGGTTCTCCTTGAACCGCCAGACCACATCTACGAATTGCTTTGGGAGACAACATCGGTTGCCTAGTTTGAAGTTTGTGTTGTTCCAGGTTTCTTCGGCTATTTTGCATCCCATAGAATGTGGCCCGAAGTTTCGCTTTCTCCAAAAAATTCACACCTATTGTCCGTTATGACCTTTCAATGCAGCAGACATTGCTTCGTGGGGAGTATGTTTCTACATGCTCCACATGAAGTGCTTTATTTTGTTTAGGCGCACTATAAGTTCCGAATGAGCTTCCAAATAGCTGACATTTTGGAATTATCCAAGTACCCTGGTCTTCAGTGAGATATTTTACCGCCACTAGTACTTTGTATGCACTCTTGACAGAGAAAATGCCAAGAGTTGATTTTAGTTGTTATAGGATGGTCGAACCAGGACCTAGCTACTACTACTAGAAATTTAAAATTTTTCACTGACCATGTCATTCATACAATGACGACAAAGAATACAAGATTGTACTATGTGTTCACAGTTTACGCAATATTTTTCTTTTGGGTTGAATTTTACAAGTTACACGCTGTGCTGCTGCTCTCTAAAATATAGACAAAGTTTAGCTATAAAATTGGTTATAATTTAAGATTGCAACTTTACTCAATAAAATAAATATTATTACATATTTTGAAAATTTAACCGATGAATTTCATATTTTTTATGCTCTTAATACACATCAAATTTTGTATCAATTAAATATTATTTACTATGTGATCTATAAATTTATATTTTATGTATAATTTTAAACTATAAAAACTTGCAATTTAAACAATTTTTTAACGACATAACTATTAATCTTTAATTTTCTAAAAGTTTTGTAAGCATGAAGAATATAAGAAAAAGATATAATCCAATGGTGGATTTGTCAAAATTTACTTTCAATAAAAGGATATTAAGTAAGGTTGTAGCCTAAGATTATAACTAATTTTATAGCTAAACTTTGTCCCTAAAATATATGCACACTTCAGGGTTGTAACTATATTTTTTCTAATGTTAATAGGTGGCCTGGAGCATTTGTTAATGAACTATTTTAGGGAGAAAAATGCTATATTCACAATATTTTTATAAAAAAAATCATATGTGGCATATTGTAACTAGTTGTTATTGATGGATAAAAAAGTAATTTCAATGATAGGTTCAAATTAAAACCAACAAGAAGTTATTACCTATAATTTTTTGTGAAAATATCATAGACGTAACACTCATTTTTTAGGAAAATTTTAATACCAATTTCATGAAAAATATAAAAAAACTATCAAAAAAGTTAGTTGCTTCTTTTTTTTTTAGTAAATACTAGTGCATATTTGTTATTACCCAGTTATTTTGAACTAAAATCATAACTTAAAGTCATGGTACAAAAAGTGTGTGAGTATACTATCGTATATATAAACACCAACATTTTTATGGATGAACGTTCCAGAGTGTTTTGTAGTATTCGTGTCGGTTGATAGAATAGTAGTTAGAACTCCTACATCAAATTATCATATTAGCACCTTAATTTTACGCGGTCCAGTTTGATTATTGTTATTAATATTATTATTGACCTTCTTTCGCCGTTTTTGGCTTACTCCGCGGCTATGTGTTCACATAATAAGTGAAAAAGCCACCATCAATGTGGCAGCTAGAATGCTTCAACGTGTAGGGCACACCGCACACTACTTGACTTGGAATAATATTTGGAGGAAATTTCAGGTGAATGTTTAGAAAATGTTCACATGCAAGAGCAGCAAGTGGTAACCAACTTCTGGGAGAAGTATTCTCTGTTTCAGGTATGCTTCTTCCTTTCATAGTTGGTGGGATCTGTCAATTGTGGGTCTACTATTTGTAAGAGACGAGAAATATACACCCGAAACAGGCTATATTTTCTCTAAGTTCTAGGACATTCGGCATTATTATTCGGAGAGATTTTTAAGAAGACTCGTGAATAAAAAATGAAATAGTCTAATTAAAAACTGAGACGCCACATTTTTATATTATAATGTTTTTTAAAGTAATGGAAAAGAAATTAAGGCTAGCTAACTTTCAACATAATAGTCAAATTTTAAGTTCTTATTTGAATTTTTCAAACACCCTACCCCTCTTTACAGTGCTTAGCAAGTCCAAGAGTCATGGATTGGACCTCCTAAATAAAATTGTAAATCACAAGATAAATAGGCAATAGCGTGTAAGAATTATTCGGCAAAACACAGCCACCAATGAAATATTCAACATCAACATAAAAAAAATGCACATGTTGGATAAACTACACATGGAACTACCTTCACATTTCAATTTTGACCTAACAACTTGGACTCGTACTTATCAGTTAATGAGCTTTCGTGCACATACATACAGCATTATAATTTTCTTCCAACATGCTTCATAATCATAAAGAAGAATTGTCACAAGATACATTGTGCCATTTACCAAAAGAACTATTCAACTTTTATATAAGATACATGTTGCTCTAAAACATACACTTCCTAGGTTTTCTGAATAAGAAATTTGTATTATCCAAGACATTTCAACCTTGATATGATATTTGGACTCATGCTCGTCAGTTGATGAGCACAATTCTTGATTGAAAAAGGAGATTTAGTTAACATACTAACAAGCTAGCTTTAATTAATATCTTTCCATCATTATTAAGGAGTTAACTAAAACTAACACTAACTAATCAGAAGTCAATTTAAATCTGCAAAAGGAGTTCTCTAAAGACGCGCGCGGTATCTAGCTTTCTGTAAGAGCCAACTTCACTCTGTTCTCTGAAATTTCATAGGCAGGGGTTCTCATCTCCTTAATCAGGGGCGGAGGTAAGTAATAGGTCCACCCCCACAAAATTTTGAATTTTTTTTAATATATATAATTATTTTTATATTTTTAAAATTTAGTATACAAAAATAAGAGTTGGCCCCCCCCATATAATTGAATTAGTCAAATGATGCTCTTTAAAAAAAAATTGGTCTAATAGTTATAGAGATATAACTTTATTTTTCTCAATTCTAATTTGGCGAAAAGCACCTTTTAGTCCCTACATTTTCAAGCTATTCCCATTTTAGTTCCTACATTTTATTTTTACTGCTTTTAGTCCCAATCCTGAAAAACACTTCTCGTTTTGGTCCTTGCCATTACATCAGAAATAAAGAAAGCTGACGTGACAAACGGCAAGAATAAATAATATTAAATTAATATCCACGTGGCCTAAATTAATAATAAAAAATGTTTTTTGGCATTAAAAAATGCCACATTAGCATCTAAATTAAAAAAATTAATTTATTAATTTTAACTAAATAAAAAAATTAAAAACAGAATTAAAAATTAAAAATCATATGAATTGAGATCTAAGTGTGTCTTGAACAAGAACAACAAGAACACAATCCTATATCCAAGAACACAAACCCAGAAATTAAAAAAAAAAAAAAACATTTTGCAGCCTAGCCAGTCACTCACCCTCGGGCTCATCACCTTCCATCTCTCGGTTCTTCTCTCCCCCTCCATATTTCGTTGGCGCAACTCATCACCAACTCCACCATCGTTGTCGCAACTAGTTCTAGGATCGATTTCTTAGTTTGCAGCGTCAATCAAGTCCACCAATCTCACCGTCGATCTGGTTTTGTCTCCTCAATATGGGTTTTGGGATTGTTTGTGGATGCCGATCTCAGTTTTTGCCACTGGGTTTATATGTTGATCTGGGTTCTATCACTACGTTTTAGTTGCATGGTTTGTTTTGCTAAAAACTATGAAAGACCACCTAAGTTTGCTGGGTTTCAATCTTGTTAGGTTTTTACCAATATCGAGTTTTTTTTTTTTGGGGGGTAGCTAATTTGAGTTTGGGTGAGTTTGTAGAGAAATTAAAATTTGGGTTTAAGAATTTCTACTTTGATTCATGGCTGTGCTTTGATTGAAATTAGAGAATTTAAGTTTGATTTTTTCAGAATTTTGAGTTTGGATTTTTTTTAAAAAAAATTTCTGGGTTTGTGTTCTTGGATCTAGGTTTGTGTTCTTACTGTTCTTGTTCAAAACACACTTAGATCTCAATTCATATGATTTTTAGTTTTTTTTTTTTTTTTATTTAGTTAAAATTAATAAATTAATTTTTTTAATTTAAATGCTGACGTGGCATTTTTTAATGCCAAAAAACATTTTTTTATTATAATTTAGGCCATGTGGACACTAATTTATTATTATTTATTCCTATCGTTTACCATATCAGCTTTCTCCATTTCTGATGTAACGGAAGGGACCAAAACGGGAAGCGTTTTTCAGGATAGGGACTAAAAGCGGTAAAAATAAATTGTAGGGACTAAAATGGGAATAGCTTGAAAATGTAGGGACTAAAAGGTACTTTTCGCCTTCTATTTTTTATTGTAAAATGTGCTCTTATATCTATAAAATATGTGATAAAGTTTGGCACCAAACATGTTTAAATCAATCTCTTTCAACTCGTTATGTGGCGATTAACAAGTTACTGACTCATTAAAAAAAATCTTGTCACTAAAACAACATATGAAATGTCTCTTTAGTAGCCACATAATGGGTTAGAGCAAGATAGTCTCAAATATGTTCGTAGCTAAACTTATTCCTCCAAGTTTTGGGTTAGTTTTTGAAAATTGCATTAGTTCAATGGAAATTTTTTTTTACTAACTTTACTATAAAATTTGATAATTTGTATCGAAAATAATACTTTTAAGAATTTCACCATGAAAATGGTAAAAATGAATTTTATTTTATGAAAGGTCGCCATCAAATATAATTTTGATTAAAAATACTAAGTTTTTTGTTGTTGTTGGGTGTGTGTGTATATATATATATAGATATAACTTATAAAGAATGTGTGTATATATATATATGTGTGTGTGTATAATAAAAAAGCGTGTATGTATATATATATATATATATATATATGTATATATATATGTGTGTACGGAGTTATCTTGATAAATATATTAGTACCATAACTTGGTCCCTCAAACAAAATTCTTTGGCTCCACCCCTGTTCTTGATGGATGCCAAACTTAAGGACATGCCTATGCAAAAGGCCAAAACCATTTTTACAACTAAGATCCAATATATTCAATACAAAATTGGAAAAAAATTAAAAAGAATGGCATTTTACATATATATATATTAAAAAAAAAAAAATCAATGAATCTGAAATGAAAAATTGTTAGCACCCACTACAATTGTGGTATCAAATCAAATCATCAAAGTAAAGTCAATTTGAGGAGCCTTCTTCCCAAATAGTAACTTCAAATCATTCTCCAAAGGTGTCAAGTTCAAGTCCAAGCACATAACCCTCGTACTATTTGATCTTTTCAGCACCGGCACTTTCTTTTCTATGGCAGCGGAAGAAAATGAACCATCCATCATTGCTCTATGCCTCCTCATGTGACCACCCAAAGCTTGCCCCATAGCAAACTCAAGCCCACATATTGAGCACTCATGCATCTTAGGCTTATTTCCCAGGGTCTGAGACTTTGTACGCCCTTTCAGTTCTTCCCCCATCAATTTTGGTCTCTTGTGGCTCGCTCTGTGGCCACCAAGAGCTTGAAATGATGGGAATTGGCGATTACAAGTCTTGCACTCAAACACATCAACCAGTGAGGCTTTCCTGGGCTTGGTCTCTAGGCTATGAGAGAGTAGCATTAGACAATTAGCCATGTCTAAGCTCTCTATCCCACCATCTTCTCTCATTCTCTTCATTGCCATAGTTACGTAAAAAACAGAAGTAAGAACACAAAAATGTTGTTGTTGGGGGTTTTTTAGAGGTCAACTTTTAGTAACGTAAATGATATGAAACTAATGAAAGGCAAATGTTTAACGAGGAAGAGAAGCAAGGAAGTCTTGGTATTTATAATAGGCGTGTGGGCGAGTTAAAGGGTCTAGAAGTCTAGAATGGTTTATTGGACCAAATTGAACGGGAGGACTGAGCAGCGGTTTCACATTAAAGAAATATAGTACTATTAGTAGTAGTAGGCAACTTGGACTGTTTCTTTGACTATTGCAATCACGAGAGAATAGCAATATTATTAGAATATATTACTTCTATGTTAAGAAACTATAATAATACATTGTCTTTTTTCGTATTAAATATGGATGATGACATAGCTTTACCCACGTGTCCTGCCCTCCACGTCACCTATGACGATGTTCACGTGTTCAAATTTCATAAAAAAAGTCTTATGCCACATAAGATGGCAAAAAAAAATCACAACTCATCTATGTAGTGAGTTATGGTTGATAGAAGGATGTCCCACCACCACCCTTCCACCAACCACAACCCGCCACATGGGTGAGTTGTGACTTTTTCTGTGCCACTTTGTGTGGCACTAAAAAGACTCAATTTCATATCATTCGACAGCTTGTCTTAATTAAGCACATAAAATACATAAAATCATTGCCTATTATATATTAGAAAAATGCAATATACACTATATCTTACCGCACTTTTATAATAAATCAGAAATGATAGATTGGTTTTAAAACACCATGTGAAATCGTTGACTTGAAAAATGTGATACACACTACATTTTCATGACGTAAGTAGTGACTCTAAGTTGGTGAACCAACAGATTAACATGAGGTCATGAGTGGCGAGCTAAGCTAATAAATGAATCTTCCTTTGAAGCTTCCAAGGTTTTAAGAATAATCCTGCTAGTTTGAAATCTCAAAGTTGGTGTAGGTTACGGTCTCAAAAAGTGTCTTAATCCGAAATTTTTTTCTAAAAAAGTAAAAAAAGATTTATTTATTTTTATTGGATAGCAACCGCCACACACTTTTTTGGTGGGCATGCACTAGCAGATAAACTACACAAAAGTTTATCACTAATGGGAGGAGTGTCCTCCATCCATGTTACACAATCTGAGTTGCTGCTTCTTTTGGTGTGGGAAGCTTTACATGAATTAAACTTCTGCAGACACCACGTTAAGCCTTCAATGATCTTCTGGATGGTGGTAACAGATGGGGTAGATCCACTTATAATGCCTGTATGACCAATTGGGAATCACCTTCAACGTACCACTATGTCCTTCAAACCCAGATCCCATGCAAGGACGATTATTCCTTCTCTTCGGCTGCTTTGGCTTCTACTTCTAGAGCTCTCAAGGGAAACACTAGTTTTTTGCTCATGGCTCCCCTCTTGTTGTAACTTCCCTTTTAGTCTTCTCCTGATGATGCAACGCAGGCTGTGCTGCATTGGATTGCAGCTGTCCTCAATGCTGAGGTGCACTCTCTGTTGCACCCAATTGTACCCTGCCCTGATGATGAGGTGCACTTTGTGCTGCACATGATGGCAGCCTGTCCTGATGACTAGTGCATGCTCTCAGCTTAACACCCAGCTGTTGCTGAGGAAGGCATGTACTTTCAACAGAGCTCCTGTTATTCCACAGGCTCCAGGCTGTGATAGCGAAGATCTCTCAAGCAATGGCCCCCCTATTTTTTTTAAATGGGAAATGTTAACAAGCACCGTCCGGTACTTGTTAACGTTTCCTTTTTTGTGTTTCATTAAAAAAGAAAAAAGAAAAAAGTTGTCAGAAAAATTACCAAAAGAAATAAAGAAAAATTATCAAAAGCTGAAAAAGTTACCCAAAAAGTTATCCAAAAATGTGTCGTTAACAAGCACTTTACGGTGCCCGTTAACACAATTATTTTTTAAATATTAATATATACATAGGTATCAATTTTAACAATTTAGTTTATAAAATTATACTTTTCTCTTTTAACAATATTATTGATTCTCTACTATAACCACAAAATTTTCAACAATATTTTTACAAACCATTGTAGTAGTAAATTCTTATTGGTTTGTATAAAAGTTCATCACTTACATCATATTTTTACTTACTAATAATCACTTACCACATTAATAATAATAATTTTTTTTTTTTTTTGGTTGAAAAAGACCATATTAACAATTTTTTTTTTTTTTTTTTTTTTGTAACTTTAGCATTTACCTCCATTTAAAGTCAGATCTA
This sequence comes from Quercus lobata, assembly GCF_001633185.2. Lineage (NCBI taxonomy): Eukaryota > Viridiplantae > Streptophyta > Magnoliopsida > Fagales > Fagaceae > Quercus > Quercus lobata. The sequence continues at coordinate 46,751,554 of NC_044910.1, read as the reverse complement.
AAATCTAAAACAAAATAAGCAAGCCCAAAAAAATTACCCAAGAACAAAAATTACTAACAGTAAAGCTAAAAGTAATTAAGCCCAATCAATCAATTTTACTAAAAACAAACTACTTGACCCTTTAAAAAAAATTAACAAAATAATATTGTCCATACCTAGATGCACACATAAAAACACACAAATAAATAAATAAATAAACCATTAGTTGTTAAGCAACAGAGTCGGAGGCTAGAGCTATTGCACACAACTAACAGCAAAATTGCCCCATAACTTCAAGTTTTAGCTCTATTTCTATCTCCCTAGTCCTCCTTGAGCAACCAAACCACATCTAAGAATTCCTTTGGGGGACAACATAGGTTGCCTAGTTTGAAGTTTGAGTTGTTCCAAGTTTCTTTGGCTATTTTGCATTCCCATAGAATGTGGCTAGGGATGGCAATGGGTCGGGGCTGGTTTGAAGGATAGGGTTTCCGCCCTTGCACTACCCTGCATGACGGGAAAAATTTTCTTACCTCATCCCTGCTCCTTGGGACCCTGCAAAGCCCTGCCCCATCTTGTAAAACTTTACTTCATGTTAATTTGCCTACAACTATTACAATTGTTTTTAATAAAACTTGTTTCGTTAATAAAAATATACTTGAAATTACAAATAAATTTCTCCCATCAAATCAAACTAATTTTTAGCAAAAATTGAATAATATTATTGAAATGTTTAACAAGACAATATCACAACAAAAACAAAAATCTCAAAATACAAAATCAACGATTCAATAGTATATAAATTTGTTTACAATAAAGACAAAAGAAAATGTTAAATTTTATACCTTATTTCCAACCTTGAAAAAAAAAAAAAAAAAAAAAAAAAAAAAAAAAAAAAAAAAGGAAAAAAAAAAAAAAACAGAAAACCTTGTTGAATAGAATAAAATAAGTTGATAATATGCTTTTTAAATAGTAAGATTTTAAGATATGAAAAATTTATAATTAAGCCCTTATCAATGTGAGGTGGGGCGAGATGGATTAGATCTAAAAAGTCTAAATTCATCACTACCCCGTCCCGTGGTGCGGGGTTAAAATCTCGCCTCATTCCTACTCATCACTTTTGTAAGGCGAGAAAAACCTCAGTAGGGTGAAGTAGGAAAGGATTGGTCAAGCGAAACGGGACGTTTCACTTTCTTCAAAAAATTCACACCTGTTGTCCTCTATGACCTTTCAATGCGGTGGACATTGCTTAGTGAGAGCATGCAGAAGCATGCTCTCCACACGAAGTGCTTTATTTTGTTTAGGCACCGTGTGTTGCAAATGAGCTTCCAAATAGCTGGCATTTTGGAATTATCCGCGTGCCCTGCCCTGGTCCACCTTTGCTCCCCTTAGCTTTAGTGAGATATTTTACCGCCACTTTGTTTGCACTCTTGACAGAGAAAATGCCGAGAGTTGATTTGAGTTGTTAGGGGATGGTCGAACCAGGACCTAGATACTACAACTAGAAATTTAAAAATTTTCACTGACCATGTCATTCATACAAAGACGACAAAGAATACAAGATTGTACTATGTGTTCACAGTTTACGCAATATTTTTCTTTTAGGTTGAATTTTACAAGTTACAAATTGTGTTGCTCCTAAATATGAACAAAGTTGAACTACAAAATTGATTATAACTTAAAACTACAATTTTATTTAATAAAATAAATGTGGGGCCCAAATGATTTATGGGCCAGGCGCATCTACCCGGGGAGAATCCAAAGGCCCAAGCCGAGGAAGGCTATGGCCCAAGCTCGACAAAATAGCCTATGGATACCGCTGAGGACAGCTCAGTCCCCGGCAGACCCAAAGTCCCCCCTGAAAGAGGGGTAAAAACGGTATAGGACTGAAACTTGGAAGAAAGATCTAAAATATCTGGGGAAAGCTGCCCTTACTGCCATTCAATGCTCTGAACCTGACAGAGTCGCATTCTTTGGCTTTTACAACCACCCCCAACGACTTTGAATATGGGCTGATGGGACAAGTATCAATCTTGGAAAGGTTGACCCTATACGTGGACGAAGGACAATGAACGCAGGCAAATATAAAAGGAAAAATAAGTAACCTAAAGAAGAGGCTGGGAAAAATGGCCAAAAACCAGAGCCTCCCAGCCCACCTCTAGGAGAAAGACTCCAGGGGTGAAGGAAAACTCAGCCTTGTATGAACACCACGAAAAACCCACCGCCTGTCTATCAAGGCCTAGCCTTCCAAACCCACGCTCTACAAATGATATTGTTAGGGCCTTTTCACGTGCGAACTCGACACTGTTACGGTCCGCCACGAATCGTGTCCTTACAATAAATATTATTACATATTTTGAAAATTTAACTATTGAATTACATATTTTTTATGCTCTTAATACACATCAAATTTTGTATCAATCATATATTACTTATTATGTGATTTATAAACTTATATTTTATACATAATTTTTAATTATAAAAACTTGTAATTTAAACAATCTATTGATGACGTAACTATTAATCTTTAATTTCTAAAAAATTTGCAAGCATAAAGAATAAAAAAAAAAAGATATAATCCAATAGTAGATTTGTCAAAATTCATTTTCAATAAAAAAATATTAAATAAAGTTGTAGCCTAAGGTTGTCCCTAAAATATACACACACTTTAGGGTTGTAACTACATCTTTTCTAATGTTAATAGGTGGTCTAGAATATTTGTTAATAAACTATTTTAGGAAGAAAAATTATATATCAACAACATTTTTACAAAAAATTGTAAGTGACAAATTGTAACTAGTTGTTATTGATGGATAAAAAAGAACTTTAAGTGATAGTTAAGTTCAAATTAAAACCAACAAGCTAGAACCTATAAATTTTTGTGAAATGTTGTGAACATAACACTCATTTTTTAGAAAAATTTTAATATTACTTTCATGAGAAATAAAAAAAAAACTATCAAAAAAGTTATTTGCTTCCTTTTTTTTCTATAAAATATTTCTAAAAATACCTTTAAGGTTTGTTATTGGGTTTTTTTTTTTTTTTTTTTTTCATAAGTAAATACTAGTTCATATTTGTTAACACAGTTATTTTGAACTAAAATCATGACTTAAAGTCATGCTACAAAAGTGTGTGAGTATACTATTTGTATATATAACACCACCATTTTTATGGATGAAAATGTTTTGTAGTATTCGTGTCGGTTGATAGAATAGTAGTTAGAACTCCTACACCAAATTATCATATTAGCACCTTAATTTTACGCGGTCCAGTTTGATTATTGTTATTAATATTATTATTGTTATTATCATACTAGCATCAATATGGCAGCTAGAATGCCTCAACGTGTGGGGCACACCGCACATTACTTGTCTTGGAATAATATTTGGAGCAAATTTCAGGTGAAGGTTTAGAAAATGTTCACATGCAAGAGCAGCAAGTGGTAATCAACTTCCGGAGGAAGAATTCCCTATTTCGAGTGTATACTTCTTCAGGTGAAGGTTTAGAAAATGTTCACATGTAAGAGCAGCAAGTGGTAATCAACTTCCGGAGGAAGTATACCCTGTATACTTCTTCCCCTCATAGTTGGTGGAACCTATAAATTGTGGGTCTATTAGCTGTGAGAGGGGAGAAATATACATCCGAAACAGGGTGTATATATTTTTTCAAAATTTTGAAACATTCTACAGTACTATTGTTCTAAGAGATTTCCAAGATGACTCGTGAACAAGAAATAAAATAGTCTAGCTAAAAACTGAAACACCACATTTTTATATTATAAATTTTTTTTTAAATGTAACAGAAAAGAAATTAAGGCTAGCTAACTTTCATCATAATAGTCAAATTTTAAGTTCTTATTTGAATTTTTCAAACACCCTACCCCTCTTTACAGTGCTTAGCAAGTCCAAGAGTCATGGATTGGACCTCCTAAATAAAATTGTAAACCACAAGATATGCCAATAGCGTGTAAGAGTTATTCAGTAAAACACAGCCACCAATGAAATATTCTACATCAACATAAAAAATGCACATGTTGGATAAACTACACATGGAACTACCTTCACACATTTCAGTTTTGGCTTAACAACTTGGACTCATCCATTAATGAGCATTTGTGCACATACATACAGTATTATAATTTTCTTCCAACATGAAGAGTTGTCACAAGATATCTACCAAAAGAACTATTCAACTTTTATATAAGATACATGTTGCTCTAAAACATACACTTACTTGGTTTTCTGAATAAGAAATTTGTATTATCCAAGACATTTCAACCTTGACATGATATTTGGACTCATGCTCGTCAGTTGATGAGCACAATTCTTGATTGAAAAAGGAGATTTAGTTAACATACTAACAAGCTAGCATTAATTAATTAATTAAGGACATCATTATTAAGGAGTTAACTAAAACTAACACTAACTAATCAGAAGTCAATTTAAATCTGCAAAATGAGTTCTCTGAAGATGCGGTATCTGGCTTAATTTCTGTAAGAGCCAACTTCACTCCTTTCTCTGAAATTTCATTGGCAGGTGTTCTCATCTCCTCAATGGATGCCAAATTTAAGGACATGCCTATGCAAAAGGCCAAAACCATTTTTACAACTAAGATCCAATATATTCAATACAAAATTGGAAAAAATTAAAAAGAATGGCATTGTACATAAAATAAATCAATGAATCTGAAATGAAAAATTGTTAGCACCTACTACAATTGTGGTATCAAATCAAATCATCAAAGTATAGTCAATTTGAGGAGCCTTCTTCCCAAATAGTAACTTCAAATCATTCTCCAAAGGTGTCAAGTTCAAGTCCAAGCACATAACCATCGTACTATTTGATCTTTTCAGCACCGGCACTTTCTTTTCTGTTGTAGCGGAAGAAAATGCACCATCCATCATTGCTCTATGCCTCCTCATGTGACCACCCAAAGCTTGCCCCATAGCAAACTCAAGCCCACATATTGAGCACTCATGCATCTTAGGCTTATTCCCCAAGTTCTGAGTTTTTTTACTCTCTTTCAGTTCTTCCCCCATCAATTTTGGTCTCTTGTGGCTCGCTGATCTGTGGCCACCCAAAGCTTGAAACGATGGGAATTGACGATTACAAGTCTTGCACTCAAACACATCAGCCCGTGAGGCTTTCCTGGGCTTGGTCTCTAAGCTATGAGAGAGCAACATTAGACAATTAGCCATGTCTAAGCTCTCTATCCCACCATCTTCTCTCATTCTCTTTATTGTCATAGCTATGTAAAAAGAAGTTTGAACACAAATGTTGAACTTTTGGTAACGAAAATGATATGAAAGGCAAATGTTTAACGAGGAAGAAAAGCAAGGAAGTCTGGGTATTTATAATAGGCGTGTAGCGTGTGGGCGGGTCTAGAAGTCTAGGATGGTTTATTGGACCAAATTGAACGGGATTGGACTGAGTAGTGGTTTCACGCTATAGAAATAGAGTACTATTAGTAGCAACTTGGACTATTTCTTTGATTAGTGCAATCACGAGAGAATAGCAATATTATTGGTTTATATTACTTTTTTGTTAAGAATCTATAATAGTTCATTGTCTTTTTCGTATTAAATGATGAATGGTGAATTGATGATATAGTTTTATCCACGTGCCCTGCCCTCCACACTATAGGTGACGATGTTCAAATTTCATACCGTGTGGCGGCCTGTCTTAATTAAGCATATAAATTAAATAACATGTGAACTGTGACTTTTATATTTTAGAAAAGTCCTATATATTTATACAGTATTTTCATAATATTTTTGCAATAAATCATGAGTAATACTACAATCATAAATTATTTTATAATATTTTTACAAAATATTAATGTGACAAATTCTTACTAGTTTTAATCTGAGCCTACTATTAATATCACATTTTTACTTACCAATAATTGTTTTGAAAATACTTAATCCATATCAGCCATTTGTAAAAATATTGTAAAATAATTTATGAACGTAACATTACTCATAAATCATAAGTGGTAAATTATTATTATTTCTAATTTGAATGCATTGTTGCAATTACTTTTTTGTCCGCTAATAAAAACCAATTGCTTATAATTTATTGTGAAAATGTTGTGGGAATAAAATTTCTCTATATTTTATTGTATTATTATTATTATTATTATTATTTCTTTTAATTTGGGGTGAGACGTAAGTAGTGACTCTAAGTTGGTGAACCAACAGATTAATATGAGGTCATGAGTGGCGAGCTAAGCTAATAAATGAATCTTCCTCTAGGCTTCCAAGGTTTTAAGAATAATCCTGCTAGTTTGAAATCTCAAACTAGGTGTAGGTTATGGTCACAAAAAGTGTCTTAATCCCATTTTCTTTCTAAAACAGGGTACATCAAGATTTGAAATCTTAATTAACATCTCAAGGGCATTGGTTTATAAGCTATTTCTAAAAATATTTTATAGAAAAATGATAAAACAATTAATTTTTTTGGATGAAATTTTATATTTCTCATAAAAATGATATTAAAAACTTTCTTAATATACCTTAAGAATATTCATTAACATGATCCTTTTATTTTTATTCGGAACCTGCCACAAAATTTTTTAGTGGGTACTAGCAGATAAACTACACATAAGTTTATACCCAGTCTAGTCCAGATGTTGATTTTAGTTGTTAATTATGGAACGGTCGAATATCAGGTCGTTCATACAAGATGACAAAGAATACCAGATTGTACTGTGTTCACAGTTTGCGCAATATTTTTCTTTTGGGTAGAATTTTACAAAGTTACACACTGTGCTGCTCCCTAAAGTATACGCACACTATAGGATTGGTAGCTTACGTTCTCATGAAGAAAGAATATGAGAGGAGAGTGTCTGCTGTATATATATATTTTTTAAGGACACATGTTAAAGGTGCGTTCAAGCATTTGTTAAACCATTTTGAAAAAAGAAAGGTTATGTTCACGATATTTTTACATCACTTTCATAATGAATAGTAAATTATAGGTTGTAACTGGTTGTTATTAGTAAACAAAAAAATAATTTTAGTGATAGATTCAAATTAGATCCAATAACAAGTTATCACTTATAATTTTTTATGAAAATGTTGTGGACGTAAGCACTTATCTTTTAGGAGAGTTTTAATACCACTTTCATGAGAAATATAAAAAGAGTAATGCTACTAACACAAATTATTTTACAACATTTTTAGAAACTGCTAACGTGGTTTTAACATTTTCCAAATAGTCATTGTAAGTAAAAATGTGACATTAGTGATGGGCCTAAATTAGAACTAGTAAGAATTTGTCACATTAATAGTTTGTATAAATGTTATAAAATAGTTTGTCGCTGTAGCATTTATATAAAAAACAGTAAAAAAAGTTAGTTGCTTCTTTCTTTTTTTCTATAGAAAGTTTCTAAAAATATTTTGTTAGGTTTTAAATATTTAGTCTTAAATGTTTAGAAACTAATTTTATTATATGCTGGCAAACTCATAACAAAAACAAGTCTAGTATAAGATCTTACTATCTTAGAAGTGTTTTAGACATTGCTCGAATTGATACAAGTCAAGATTTAAGAACATACAAGCTGCAGAAAGAAGAATTCAAAAACTGTCAAGCTTAACCAATCAAAGAGAAGCCTTGACCGATCAAACTGTGATTCTACAGAATTTTAAATAAGGCTCAACAGCCCGCGAAATGTCTAGGGTTTGAGTCCAACACTACTAGGTATAAAAGGAAAATCCTAATACACATTTTTCAAGTCTTGAGAGTTACTCCTGTGAGATCTGTAAGGTTTTGTAACCTTTTAACTCTACAAGCACCTACCAAGGATCAAATCCAGATTGCTAGTATCGGTGGAATAAAGTTGTTGCTAAGCCTTTAGCAATCAAGTGTATTGAAGATCAAAGCATGAACAATTGGTTCATGTGAGAACAAGATCCAAATCAAGGAAGTCTGTGGAGCTAGAGCCCAATTTGATAACTGTGTTAGATTTACTACGAATTGGTATTCTTGATTGTAAATCTCAACTTGATATAGTGGACTATTCTCTTCAGATAGTTCCCTCCCAGATTTTTACCTTGAGAAGAGTTATTTCATTGATTTTCCTGAGTTATCACATCTTGTGTTATTTATTTTTGCATTGTGTTTATTTCATGTAATGATTATTTAACCTAGATCTGAATAATTAATCTAAGTAACTACTTAGCTAATATATTAGGTTAAACAAACTGTGTTTTTAAGAGGTCTAAACTTTAACATATTTCATAAACCAATACCCTTAAAGACATTAGTTAACTTTTCCTTCTTCTTTTTTCTTTTTCTTTCTAGTAAATACTAGTGCACATTTGTTATTAAAAAAAAAAAAAATTGAATTAAAATCTTGATTTAAAGCCATGGTGCAAAAAGCGTGTAAGTGAAATAGTGTATATAATAACAAGTGTGAAATCTCAACACCACCATTTTTATGGTGTGATGTCGGTTGATAGAATAGTAGTTAGAACTCCTACACCAAATTATCGTATTAGCACCATAATTTTACGCGGTCCAGTTTGATTATTGTTATTAATATTATTACTGATGTGGATAAAAATAGAGATTACTTACAATAAGACAAGCCGACGGTTAAAAGCGGATGGATACAATTAAACCCGTCAGCCTTCATTTGAAGGTATCGACGAAAGGGATATTTAGAAAGAGGCACCGACAAGGCATACCCAAGGGCTGACAGGATCATGAAGCTGACGTGATTAAAACTGAAGGCGTAGGGTAAGCTGACGACCTTAGTAAAGGATTGCTTGCCATCCATGATTGCGTATATAAGGAAATGTCTTACTCTCCACGTTTAGTGATACCCAAAGGGATTCCTATATGGAAAGAATCCTGCGAAATATGCCCAAGAAGACTCATATAAAGAAAGGACTTCTATTCCAAGGAAAAGAGGTCAACCCTCTACTACTATAAAAACCCAAGCACCCTCGCAGATTAAGGTTCGCATGATTTACCCTCTCTAGCACTCTAGAGTTGTGAGAATAGTTCTAACTTGACCTTCGGAGGGTATTTAGCAGGCACCACACCGGTGCTCTCTGTTAGGTCCTCTTCTTTTTGTTGTGCAGGCGCTATTTCGATTGTGCGAGGACTATGTGACTTACTGGTGATTTTTTCGGCATCATCAGTTGGCGCCATCTGTGGGAAGCGTTTCGCAGATTGTAAGCCATATTATCGCTTTCTGGACAAAAGAGTTGCATGGTGCTCACTCGCTCAATGGCAACCACTAACGACATTCAAGAAGAAGAACCACCCATGACCGCCCTCGAGAGACAGGTTAAAACTCTCGCCGCTGCTGTGGAACGCCTCACCAAACAAAATCGCGACCTGAAAGAGCAGCTACGCTAGAAAAACGCAGTACCGGATAACCAAAGAGCAAATCAAGAAGGAACCAGCGCTGAAAGAAGGAATCAAGAGGGACCACAGGCCAGTAACGCCCCAAGTAGACCGGAGTGACAAAACGTGAGCCTCCCCTCCCTCTTGGATACGGTTCCACCACCCATTATCGCGAAGATGCAGGCAATAAAGGAACAGATGGAAGTTATGATGAACATTCTCAACGGACGAGTGTCCAGCGATCTTGACGACCTTGTTAACTGAACTGACTCGCCATTCACCGCCTCCGTCAACTCCTTCCCCCTACCGAGTAAGTTCCCCATACCACAGATAGATAGTTATGACAGGGTTAAGGACCCTCTAGATCACCTAGAGACTTTTAAGACCTTGATGCACCTTCAAAGAATAGCAGATGCGATCATGTGTAGGGCCTTCCCTACAATGCTGAAGGGTGCGGCAAGAATTTGGTTCAGCCGGTTGACACCCAACTCCATCAGCACCTTCAAGGAGCTAAGCACTCAATTTACTGCACACTTCATCGAGAGACATAGGTACAAGAAGTTTACGGCTTGCTTGATGAGCATCAAGCAGCGAGAGGAGGAGACGCTAAGATCCTACATATCCCGCTTCAATAAGGAGGCACTCTTGATCGACGAAGCCGATGACAAGATACTTGTAGCGGCATTCACTAATGGGCTTAAGAAGGTTAAGTTTTTGTTCTCCCTGTACAAAAACGACCTGAAGACCATGTCAGAGATGCTTTACAGGGCCACCAAGTATATGAATGCTGAAGACACGCTGCTGGCCCGAGAAGAAAGACCCAAGAAAAGAGAGAGGCAAGAAGACACACGGTAGGACCAAGGCCGGAAGAAGGCAAGGACAGGAGACCGAAAGGATGAAAGACACCCTAAGCCCCTGGGAGGAAGATTCACAAGCTTCACTTCATTGACCGCCCCGATAGATCAAGTCCTAATGCAAATTAAGGACGAAGGGGCTCTGATGTTCCCTGGAAAGCTGAAGGGTGATCCCAACAAACGATCTAGGGATAAATATTGCCGCTTCCACCGTGACAATAGTCATGACACGACCGATTGCTATGACCTAAAGCAGAAAATTGAGACCCTTATCAGACAAGGAAAACTGCAGAAGTTCGTCAGTAAGGAGAGAACAGATCCACCCCCACAAGACCAGTAACCCCGGCGGGATAATGAGAGACTGAAACCCCCCATAGGGGACATAAGGATGATCATGGGAGGAACAGTTGCCGCTAGGTCGTCCAAAAAGGCCCGCAAAACCTACCTTAGGATGGTACAAAATGTTCAGCTGACGGGAGCTTTGCCAAAGATAGCACGGAGAAAAGGCCCCATTATCGGGTTCTCAGAAGAAGATGTGCGACGTCTTCACCACCCGCATAACGATGTGCTTGTCATCAACATACGGGTAGGAGACTACAACATGCACTGGGTGTTGGTCGACAACAGCAGCTCAGCAGATATCCTATACTACCCGGCGTTCCAGCAGATGAGGATCGACAAGGAACGATTGATTCCGACGAACGCCCCGCTCGTTGGCTTTGGAGGGAGCCGGGTATTCCCCCTGGGAGCGGTCACATTGTCCATAATGGTAGGCGATTACCCTCAGCAGATCATCAAGGACGTAACATTCCTAGTGGTCGATTGCTCGTCTGCCTACAACGCTATCCTCGGACGACCCACACTTAATTTGTGGAAGGCTGTAACTTCAACCTACCACCTAATGATCAAGTTCCCTACCGACTACGGAGTGGGAGAGCTGCGCGGAAGTCAGGTGGCCGCACGGGAATGCTACGTGGCCATGATGGAAATGGAGGATCAGGTCCAAGCCATGAATATAGAAGAGCACCGGATGGTGACAGAGCCGGAAGAGAAACTTGAAGAGATATTCCTTGACAATTCCGATCCTGACCGAACAACCAAAATTGGAACCCTCGCTAATCCCGCGATCCGCCAAGAGCTCATTACCTTTCTTAGGAGTAATCGGGACGTATTCACCTGAAGCCATGAAGACATGCCAGGGATAGATCCTTCAGTGATGGTACATAGGCTGAATGTATCGCCTTCCTTCCCACCCATTTGACAGAAGAAGAGGGTGTTCGCCCAGGAGTGAGATCAGGCCATAGCGGAAGAAGTTCGCAAACTACAGGAGGCAAGTTTCATCAGGGAAGTTTACTACCCCGATTGGCTGGAGAACGTAGTAATGGTTAAAAAAGCTAGCGAGAAGTGGCGGATGTGCGTGGACTTCATCAACCTTAACAAGGCCTGCCCCAAAGACAGTTATTGTCACGACCCGAACCTGTATTTAAGAGTTTAGAGCATGACCGGCATGTTAATATCAAGTTTACCTCAATATTAACACGAACCAACCTAACTGAAGGTACATATCAAGAATTGTTTGTTCAATTCCTGCTTATTGTCTTGCATAAAAGCCAATATAAATACAAAAATGATGGCAACCCTGACATTTCATTTCCTTCAAACTTGGAAACAAATACCACCTGTCTGAAACTTAAGGTATTCAAGTAAAAATTTACATAGCTAAACGTTTAGCAAAACTCTTATTACAAACCTAACCCTAAAGACATACAACTGGGGTTCAAAACAGACTACAGTACCGAATTACATATGTGCTCAAAGGATCAAGTACATCTTGATTCCTTCTATACATCAAAAGAGCTAACTACTATACAACAAAACTCTACATTCTAATAAAACGAGAAAACACAGAATCCTTGCCACCTCTCATACTCTCGCTGCTTCTAGGAAGAACCTGTGCACTGAAATATAATAGGGTGAGCTGCGAAGCCCAGTAAGGTTTTAAAGCTCCATGGGCCTTTAATAAGAATGCATGTAAAACAAATAGTTTATGGATATGCCAACTTTGATCAAATAGCCTTCATACTATTCATATTGCTCTTAAATAACTTATGAACTTTTCAAATAAAAATATTTCATTTTCCTTTCATATAAAAAAAATAAAAGGACATACATATAATTCCGTAACCTTATCTTATAAAAAAAAAGACTATAAATGCTTCATCATAAACTTCTTTTCATGAGAGCTTTTAATTTTCATAATGCATTTTAACAAAATCATTCTCTCATGCTCAATAACATAATGTAGCTATTCATAACATATTAGTTAGTCCACTTTTGATAAGTCTGTACAGAGAAGGCCTCATCACATTTGGGTAACCTTGTGTGCATGATATTGTCCTCTTTGAGAGGCCTGATGGCACATCTCCTCAAGGTTTTATTCCTCCCCGCCGTCCGTACACATTGGGGAGAAGGCCTTATTCAGATTAGAGTTACGGGCAACCCCATTTCCTCTACTTTAAATGGCCTAGAGTTACGGGCAACCCCATTTCCTCTACTTTAAATGGCCAAACAGATAACATCTTTCCATGGAAAGCCAATAATTAACCCCTATTGGCTGAGTTCAGAACATAACAGTGGAATAACCCGAACGCTATATTATTCTGATAGCTTTACTTTTACATAATTATTTCATAATAGTAGCATATCCACTTCATTCTAAAATATTATGTTCGTGACATAGGTACTAGCATTAATATGCAAAATTATCATATACATAAGGTTGAACAACTCACGAAATATACTTTACTTAAATCATGCTTATATGTATTATCTCAAATCGACAAGTTTTAATGCATATTAGTTTTCGAAATAAACTTTATACTTATTAAAAGCACACGTCACAAGTCCCTTACCTGAAAACAGAAGGTGCGAGAGATTGTACGCGAGGAGCTCAAGTATCCGTATTCTCGTTCTCGCCACCTAAACGAAAAGAACCAAAACTTATTATGGACAAACTCCTCCTAATACATAAACTTATACCTAAATCACCACCTAACTCTCAAACTCAAGGAAATCCTAATTCCCATCATATAAAGTTCCCAAAACATATGATACAATCATCAAACATAATTGCAGCCAAACCATAGAGAAATCAATCCATAAAATTTATATATGCTTCAAACATACCAAAGGATGAGTGTATAAAATTATAACTCAAAACATACAACCTAACTTGAGAATTAAATCCACAAAGTTAAGTGTAGTATATATTGCTCACTGCTCATTACAGCCACGTATGCTCCATTTGTAAAATACAAACGGGCTGTCCACAGACCTCCAATTGTCATGAAATTATACAGAACTACTCCCCTGTGTGTCCAGTATAAACCATAAAAATTTCAGAGTCAAAGCATTAACCCATGATTTACTAAAAATCACACAATGCAGTATACTCAAAACTGTCCTGACAGAATTTCTTGCAACTTACAAATTAAACCACTAATTTTATGTTCATCCAAATGCTGTGAGACCACTTCTATAACAACCATATGTGTCTTATAATTCATAAAAACTACTCCTTGCATCCTAATTCACAAAATACAATTTAATACAGAATTTTCTTGTAGTAAACATCAACTATGTCACAGAGACAGCTTCAGTACATATTCTTACAAAATCATCAACAAATAACAATAGGTCTTAATTTCATTTGGGTATTTTTATACCTATAGTATACATATTAAAATACCCTAATAGGCATTCAATTGATCAAAATATCATCAAACTTCAAGTAACTAAAACAGAATCACCAATTCAACTTCCAGAAACAGAGTAGAGAACAAAGAGGGAAAATAAACAAACAAATTTTACTATCCAAAATACACAAAATCAGATGAGGTTTAACTTACTTACCCACACACTTTGAAGATAAAATCTTAGGGTTAATTGTCTAATTTCTTCTTCAAAGAAACTAGAATTTTTGGTGAGAAAGGGAGGGAGAGATGTTGCCGTGTAAGGAAGGAAGAAGAAAGAAGAACAAAGAAAGGGGAAATAGAGAAAGAAGAAAAGCAGCTGCTGGACTTCAGAAGCAGCCAAGAAAATCAGAAAAGTAAGAAGACTTTTGGGGCTTGGGTACGTGTATGGCTAGGGAGAAACAAATATCACAAACACCTTTTCCAATTTTTCTTGTATTCACACACACACACACACACATATATATATATATATATATATAAACTTTGCATTCACACTTACCTACAAAGAATAAATAACACATTACCCACACACACATATATATATCCTTAATTTTATAAAGTTATAACTAACACATTAAAATAATGACATGCATATAAACCCATAAATTAATTAGGCAATTAGGTTGGGGTGTTACAGTTATCCCCTCCCAAGGGTCGACGTTCTAGTAGACTCTACGGCTCGACACCAACTGTTAAGCTTTATGGACGCTTTCTTGGGTTACAACCAAATCCGAATGCACGACGCTGATCAGGAGAAAACTTCGTTTGTAACCAGTCAAGGCCTCTTCTGTTATAAAGCAATGCCCTTCGACCTAAAGAATGTAGGCGTAACGTACCAAAGGCTTATGAACAAAATGTTCGCGCAACAAATTGGGAGGAATGTCCAAGTCTACGTGGACGACATACTGGTAAAAAGCCGAAGGGAGGAAGATCACCTAGAAGACCTTAAAGAAATATTCGACACCTTTCGTTCTTACAACATGAAGCTCAATCTAGGAAAATGCGCTTTCGGAGTAACGACAGGAAAATTCCTTGGATTTATGGTGTCTCAAAGGGGGATCGAGGCCAACCCGGATAAGATCCGGGCAATTATGGAGATGGCACCACCAAGAAATGTGAAGGAGGTACAAAGCCTCAACGGAAAAATAGCAGCACTAAATAGGTTTGTGTCGAGGGCAACAGATAAATGTTTGTCCTTCTTTCGCACGTTAAAGAGATCATTTGAGTGGACAGCCGAATGTCAGCAAGCATTCGAGGAGCTAAAGGCCTATCTCTCCTCCCCGTCGCTGCTAAGTCCCTCGCAGTTAGGAGAAGAGCTTTTCCTCTATTTGGCCGTTTCCCCCGCAGTCGTCAGCGCTGCCTTAGTAAAAGAAGAAGAAAGGGTGCAAAAGCCTGTATACTACGCGAGCCGAGCGTTTCACAGTGCCGAAGAAAGATACCCACCTATGGAGAAACTTGCCTTTGCATTAGTAACAGCAGCTCGCAAGCTCAAATCATACTTTCAAGCCCATACAGTGAACGTTTTGACCGACAAACCCTTGCGACAGGCGATAAGCAATCCTGAAGCCGCGGGTTGACTAGCGCTATGGGCTATAGAGTTGAGCGAGTTTGATATCCAGTATCGCCCACGGACTGCCATCAAAGGATAGGTTGTCGCGGACTTCATAGCAGAGTTCACTCACGACGAAGACAGAGGGCAGAAGAGTCCCCTCGTTGGAGCATATATACGGACAGATCATCCAACAGACAAGCTGGGGGGGCCGGCATCATACTACTGTTGCCCGAAGGGGACATGGTTGAGTGTATGGTCCGTCTCGACTTCCCCACTACCAACAATGAAGTGGAATACGAAGCACTAGTGACGGGGCTTGATCTTACCAAAGCGGCAGGGGTCATGAGCGTAGTCATTTATTGCGACTCTCAGGTCATTACTAATTTAGTGAATGGAGACTATGAGTGCAAGAATGAGCGGATGAAGAGGTATATGGATCAAGTAAGGAAAAGAGTAGGCGACTTGAAAGTCAAGGTCATCTAGATCCCCAGAGGAGAAAATGAGCAAGCCGACCATCTTGCCAAAGCCGCTTCAGGAGAACATATGATCACTCTCGGTAACGTACTCTTTTTTGTTCAATTTTATCCATTAATAGATCCCGACGATGTACAGGAGATTGGCTCTGAGAGTAACTGGACCACACCGTTGGTTTCATACTTAAAGAATGGCGTCTTGCCAGACGGGAAGGAAGCCGCGAGAAAGCTGAAGGTCCAGGCAGCGAGATTCGTCTTAATAAAAGATATCCTGTATAAAAGAGGTTTCTCCCATCCATATTTGAGATGCTTGGGTGCGAAAGATGCGGACTATGTCATGAGGGAGGTACACGAGGGGATTTGCGGAAACCATTCGGGGTCAAGGTCATTAATGCACAAACTTGTGCGAGCAGGGTACTATTGGCCCACCATGCAGAAGGATGCCGAGGCTTATGCTAAGATCTGTGACAAATGGCAAAGGTTCAACAATATTATTAGACAACCAACCTGTTAGGTTCTAAAGACTTAGGTATTTATGTATTTAGAACTCTAATGTGTATTGTTGGCAAATCATGATCAAAACAATGTGTTTAGAAGTGTTTTAGTCTCGCTCAAAGTTGTATATTTTATGTAAAGTTGGAATCGAGCTAATGCAGAAAGTATTGTGCATTTTGGCCTGGCTCGATCGATCGAAACTTAGGCTCGATCGATCGAATCGCAGGCAAAATGTGTTTTTCTGCAGATTTCCAACTCAGCCCTAGTTGTTTAAAACGTTTAGGGTTTTCTAATTTGTCCTAAATATAAAAGGCAAACTCTAATCACGTTTTAGTGTTGCTTATATTGCTATTTGTGTAAATCTCTTGTGAGATCTAAAGGAGCTTTCCTTTACACAAACTTAGGGTTTTCAAGGAGGAGATATTATCTACACCTTGATGATCAACTCGGTTGCTGCCATTGAAGTTTAAAGAAAACACAAGCAGGTGTGCTTGTATCTGGTGGTGAATCCAAGAAAGAAGGAGTCCGTGGATTCGGAGCTTGCACGTGGTCGTATCAGTAAGTTCTACTAGTTGGTAGCAATAAGAAGTCGAGCATGGAGGCTTGTAAGTCTTATAGTATGAATTTCGATTCTTTCAAGATAGTGGATTCAAGTTTACCTTGAAGATAGTTAGGTCAAATCCTCCTCAGGTTTTTACCGGTTTGGTTTCCTGAGTGATCATATCTTTGTGTTATTTATCTTTTCACTGCTTTGCATGATATGATCTCTGTGATTGTGATAACCTAGATTTGTTAAATTGGACTAAGTAACAACTTGACTAATTACCTAGGTTAAATCAATTGTTTTAAGGGGTTTAAAAACTATCAAGTGGTATCAGAGCGAGTTGCTCTCTTGTTGTTGATCTTTTGATCACTAAGCTGATCCTTGACCCCTGTTGTCATGGAACATACTCTTTAGTTATTTCTCCTCACTTTGATGGGAATAATTATGCTTATTGGAAAGTAAGGATGAAAGCATTCCTAAAATCGATTGATGAGAGAGTCTGGAACTCCGTTGAATACGGATGGGAGAAGCCCATTACTCCTGTTAGTGATATGATATTTGGACTCATGCTCATCAGTTGATGAGCACAATTCTTAACGGAAAAAGGAGATTTAGTTAACATACTAACAAGCTAGCTTTAATTAATATCTTTCCATCATTATTAAGGAGTTAACTAAAACTAACACTAACTAATCAGAAGTCAATTTAAATCTGCAAAAGGAGTTCTCTGAAGATGCGGTATCTTGCTTTCTGTAAGAGCCAACTTCACTCCTTTCTCTGAAATTTCATAGGCAGGTGTTCTCATCTCCTCAATGAATGCCAAACTTAAGAACATGCCAATGCAAAAGGCCAAAACCATTTTTACAACTAAGATCCAATATATTCAATACAAAATTGTAAAAAATTAAAAAGAATGGAATTGTACATAAAATAAATCAATGAATCTGAAATGAAAAATTGTTAGCACCTACTACAATTGTGGTATCAAATCAAATCATCAAAGTAAAGTCAATTTGAGGAGCCTTCTTCCCAAATAGTAACTTCAAATCATTCTCCAAAGGTGTCAAGTTCAAGTCCAAGCACAGAACCCTCTTACTATTTGATCTTTTCAGCACCGGCACTCTCTTTTCTATGATAGCGGAAGAAAATGCACCATCCATCATTGCTCTATGCCTCCTCATGTGACCACCCAAAGCTTGCCCCATAGCAAACTCAAGCCCACATATTGAGCACTCATGCATCTTAGGCTTATTCCCCAAGTTCTGAGTTTTTGTACTCTCTTTCAGTTCTTCCCCCATCAATTTTGGTCTCTTGTGGCTCGCTGATCTGTGGCCACCCAAAGCTTGAAACGATGGGAATTGACGATTACAGGTCTTGCACTCAAACACATCAGCCCGTGAGGCTTTCCTGGGCTTGGTCTCTAAGCTATGAGAGAGCAACATTAGACAATTAGCCATGTCTAAGCTCTCTATCCCACCATCTTCTCTCATTCTCTTCATTGTCATAGCTATGTAAAAAGAAGTTTGAACACAAATGTTGAACTTTTGGTAACGAAAATGATATGAAAGGCAAATGTTTAACGAGGAAGAAAAGCAAGGAAGTCTGGGTATTTTTATAATAGGCGTGTGGCGTGTGGCGTGTCGCGTGTAGCGTGTGGGCCAGTTAAAGGGTCTAGAAGTCTAGGATGGTTTATTGGACCAAATTGAACGGGATTGGACTGAGCAGCGGTTTCACACTATAGAAATATAGTACTATTAGTCGCAAATTGGACTATTTCTTTGACTAGTGCAATCACGAGAGAATAGCAATATTATTGGTATATATTACTTTTATGTTAAGAATCTATAATAGTTCATTGTCTTTTTCGTATTAAATGATGAATGATGAATTGATGATATAGTTTTATCCACGTGCCCTGCCCTCCACACTATAGGTGACAATGCTCAAATTTCATACCGTGTGGCGGCCTGTCTTAATACTTAATTAAGCATATAAATCAAATAACATGTGAACTGTGACTTTTATATTTTAGAAAAGTCCTATATATTTATATAGTATTTTTATAATATTTTTGCAATAAATCATGAGTAATACTACAATCATAAATTATTTTATAATATTTTTACAAAATATTAATGTAACAAATTCTTATTAGTTCTAATCTGAGCCCACCATTTACATCACATTTTTACTTACCAATTATTATTTTGAAAATACTTAATCTATATCAGCAATTTGTAAAAATGTTGTAAAATAGTTTGTGAATGTAACATTACTCATAAATCATAAGCGGTAAATTATTATTATTTCTAATTTGAACACATTGTTGCAATTATTTTTTTGTCCGCTAATAAAAACCAATTGCTTATAATTTATTGTGAAAATGTTGTGGGAATAAAATTTCTCTATATTTTATTGTATTATTATTATTTCTTTTAATTTTGGGTGAGACGTAAGTAGTGACTCTAAGTTGGTGAACCAACAGATTAATATGAGGTCATGAGTGGCGAGCTAAGCTAATAAATGAATCTTCCTTTTGGCTTCCAAGGTTTTACGAATAATCCTGCTAGTTTGAAATCTCAAAGTTGGTGTAGGTTATGGTCACAAAAAGTGTCTTAATCCCATTTTCTTTCCAAAACAGGGTACATCAAGATTTGAAATCTTAATTAACGTCTTAAAAGCATTGGTTTATAAACTATTTCTAAAAATATTTTATAAAAAAATGAAAAAACAATTAATTTTTTTGATAGCATTTTATATTTCTCATAGAAGTGATATTAAAAACTTTCTTCATATACCTTAAGAACGTTTATTAACATGATTTCTTTTTTTTATTCGGAACCGCCACAAACTTTTTTGGTGGGTACATACTAGCGGATAAACTACACAAAAGTTTATACCCAGTCTAGTCCAGATGTTGATTTTAGTTGTTAATTATGGAACGGTCAAATAACAGGTCGTTCATACAAGACGACGAAGAATATATACAAGATTGTACTGTGTGTTCACAGACTCACAGTTTGCGCAATATTTTTCTTATGGGTTGAATTTTACAAAGTTACACACCGTGCTGCTCCCTAAAGTATACGCACAGTATAGGATTGGTTAGCTTACGTTCTCATCAAGAAAGAATATGAAAGGAGAGTGTCTGCTGTTTATATATTTTTTTAAGGACACATGTTAAAGGTGTGTTCAAGCATTTGTGTTAGTGTATAGTTTAGACTAGTTTAGCCCATTGGGCTTAGCCCAGTATACTGTACTTGTAGTTTACTCCTTTTACTTGTACTGCACACATATCTAGCCTATATAAGACTCTCTATTGTACATTCTTTCACATACATCAATATACAGACTATTCAGTCTTTCTCACACTTTATATTCTTAACATGGTATCAGAGCCAATCCTCTGACTTTCTGGTTCCTGTGGACATCTCCGGCGTTCTTCCGCTGCCCTCGCCTTCATCCAGTAGCCACTGTCAGAAGCGAGTCACCGCCGTCGGATCTCGTTGTTCTGCTCATCCAACTATCAAAGCAAAGGCATTGAGTGACAGAAAAGAAAATCCCGAGCAAAACCCAACCAAGAACGGCCAGAAAACACTTCAAACGCGCCTCCACGCGCTGCCTGAAGTTTCTGCCTCACGAGCACGCGCCGCCACGCTCCTCCACGCGCCACACGCGCCAGCTTCATTTCGCGAACTGCCACGTCAGCCCTAGTGTGACGTCACCCTGCCACATCAGCACACGTCAGCCGTTGACTGGACCATACCTGACCGTTGACTTTGACTTGACCGTTGACTTTGACCGTTGACCAAGTCAAAATTTTTCAACAGGACCTGTCTTGCTCAGTTTTTCGCGTAGATTTTGATTTTAGGCTCCATTTCTGCATTTGAGGTATCTAAATCTCACTTTTTGGTCATTTTCTTCATTATGGCTCAACAAAGTGAACGAGATATCATACGTCCTATCACCATCATGTTGGATGGTCCTACTAGCTATCGTGCATGGTCTTAGAATATTTGTGACTGGTTCAATTCCTAAGCCAGTACCAAACCCTAAGTCCAAAGCCACAGCTGCTGAAGAGTCTTCCAAGACTGCTGTTACAACAGATGATTATGAAGAACGTCTAGAAGAATGGGAGAGTATTCAGAGTAAGATCTTATCTTGGTTTATCAATACATCTATTCACTCCATTCATAATCTTCTTCCTCGTCTTGAAACTGCTGAGGCTGCTTGGAAATTTTTGGCCGATCGTTATAACTGCACTAATGATTCAAGCTTGGAGTTTCATATTGAATCAAAGCTTTATCAAATGCGCCAAGAGACAGGTCAGTCTATTTCTGATTTTTATTCTCAGACTTCGACTATGTGGGAACAACTCTCTGCTGCAGATCCTTCACTAGTGTGTTCTAAGGACATTGAGCTCTTTGTCAAATATCGGGATCGCCGTAGATTTATGCACTTCATGATGGGTTTACGTGAGGATTTTGAGCCTACTAGGGCTTCTCTACTTAGCCGATCTCCTACTCCTTCTCTTGATGCTGCAGTAAAGGAGCTCATTTCTGAGGAGAATCGTCGGCCCACTTATCACATGACATCATCTGATCATGTCTTGGCTACACCCTCACCACAGCCTCCCATTGTTGCATTCACTGCTCCTCCGCGAATAAACTCCGGGCGTCCCACCTCTCAGTCTTCCAAAGGTGCTCACTGCAAGTTTTGCCGTGCCAAAGGCCATGATATCTCTGTTTGTCGTAAGCTACAAAAATTTGTGCAAGAGCAGAATAAAGCTTCTCTTCCTCAGGCAGCTGCTGTATGTCCTTCAGATCCATCGGTTCCTACAGGTCCATCTTTGGCTTCCTCACTTACTACGGCTGATATTGAGGCAGTTGTTCAACAGGTTTTATCCTGCACTTCCACTGCCCTTTCTGTCACCTCAGGTAAACAACCTTGGTTTTTTGATACTGCATGTTGTAACCATATGACTCCTGATGAATCCCAATTTTCTGATAAGGCACCCTTAGAACATCCAATCACCATTTACACTGCTGATGGAACTCCTATGCCTGTTAGTCATAAAGGAACAGTCTCTTCTCCTTGTTTATCCCTTAGTGACACTTTTCATATTCCAAAGTTATCCCTCAATTTGCTTTCTGTTGGTCAACTTTGCGAATTAGGCGTAGATCTTCTATTTACTAATCATGGTGTGGATGTGCAGGATCCCCGGACGGGTCAAGTGCTTGGGACAGGCCGTAAGGTTGGTCGCATGTTTGAGGTTCATGACTTGAAGATTCCTTCACAAGTTGTTTCTGCAGCTGCTACCACTGCCACCTCCTCACCTAATCTATGGCATGCTCGTCTTGGTCATCCATCCTTATCTCGTCTTCAATTGTTAGCTTCTCAAGGTCATTTAGGTTCAGTTCAGTTTTCAATATTTGATTGTACTTCCTGTCATTTTGGCAAACAAACAAAATTGCCATTTAATAAAAGTGACTCCTTTTCTTCTGCCCCTTTTGATCTTATACATTCTGATATTTGGGGTCCTGCACCTGTTCCCACTGAGGGGGGATCTAAATATTTTGTCATATTTATGGATGATTTTTTCTCGGTATACTTGGATTTATCTGCTTCACCATAGGTCTGAACTTGTGTCTATTTACCAAACATTTCATAAAATGATTGAAACACAGTTCAATCGCACCGTTAAAGTCTTTCGATCAGATAATGCTCAAGAATATAATGATAAATCTTTCCTATCCTTTTTAGACAGACATGGTACTCTTCCTCAGCGGTCTTGTCCTTACACCTCTCAACAAAATGGTCGTGCAGAACGAAAACATCGTCACATTCTTGATGTTGTCCGCACCCTTCTCATTTCTGCCTCTCTTCCTGAGCGATTTTAGGGTGAGGCCGCACTCACTGCTGTGCACACTATTAATCGTATTCCTTCACCAACTACACACAACAAATCACCATTTGAGCTTCTCTATGGTCAAACTCCTGACTACTCCTCTCTTCGGGTTTTTGGTTGTGCTTGTTTTGTCTCTCTTCCTCCTCATGAACGAACAAAGCTCCAACCTCGTACTCGTCTCTGTTGTTTCCTTGGTTGTGGTGTGTCTCAAAAAGGGTTTCGCTGCTATGATCCCATTTCTCATCGCCTTCGTGTCTCCCGTCATGTTGAGTTTTGGGAATATCGTCCTTTCACGAGTCTTCAGCAGTTTCCTACATCTTCTTTCTCAGAGTCTCCCATTTTTACTGATCTTTTCCTCCCTCTCTATCCTGAACTTGTGGAGGATTCTTCAGCATCGACTGCCTCTCCAGACGACTCATCTCCGGTTCTGTCTCCGGCATATGACCCGCCTATCTTGGATCCTGTGGCACCACCCTCTCCTGAGTCTCCTATTGGTCCTGAACTTCGTCGTTCCACTCGGGTAAGCATTCCTCCCCCTTATCTCACTGATTATCATTACTCTTTTGCTCTTGCCACTCTCTATGAACCTCACACCTATCGTGAGGCTCATACTGACCCTCTTTGGTAGCAAGCTATGAATGAAGAACTAGATGCCCTTCATAAGAATCACATGTGGGATATGGTTGATTTGCCTCCTGGTCAGTCTGTAGTAGGTTGTAGGTGGGTTTACAAGATCAAGACCAAGGCTGATGGATCTGTTGAACGATACAAGGCTCGCCTAGTTGCCAAGGGCTTTACTCAGGAGTATGGTATTGACTATGAGGAAACATTTGCTCTTGTTGCTCGTCTTACATCTGTTAGATGTCTCATTGCTGTGGCTGCTGTTCGTCGTTGGCCTCTTTATCAAATGGATGTGAAGAATGCTTTCCTTAATGGAGACCTCCATGAAGAAGTGTACATGCAACCACCCCCTGGCTATCCACACTCAGGCAATCAAGTTTGCCGCCTTCGCCGTGCTCTTTATGGCCTCAAGTAGGCTCCTCGAGCTTGGTTTGAAAAGTTTAGCTCAGTTGTTGCTCAGCAGGGTTTCACTTCGAGTCCTCATGACATTGCTCTCTTTGTTCGAAGATCCTCTGCTGGTATCACTCTTATTCTTCTTTATGTTGATGATATGATTATTACTGGAGATGATTCTGCAGGTATCCGCTCTCTTCAGAACTTCCTTAGTCAGCATTTTGAGATGAAAGATCTGGGTACTCTCAGCTATTTTCTTGGGCTTGAGGTTACCTCATCCTCTGATGGATACTATCTTTCCCAGGCTAAATATGCTTCTGATCTTCTCTCCAAACCCGATGTCACTGATAACAAGACTGTTTCCACTCCTTTGGAATACAATGCGAAGCTCACACCCTTGGACGGTGAACCTATATCCGATGCTACTCGCTATCGTCAGTTGGTTGGCAGTTTGATCTATCTCATTGTTACTCGTCCAGATATTTCACATGCCGTGAGTATGGTTAGTAAGTTCATGGATGCACCTCGTTCTGTCCACTATGTTGCTGTTCTTCGGATTCTTCGATATGTCAAAGGCACACTTTATCATGGTCTGCATTACTCCTCTCGATCTTCTCTCGAACTTCATGCTTATTCAGATGCTGACTGGGCAGGTGATCCGACTGATCGATGCTCTATCACAGGTTTCTGTTTCCTGTTAGGTACTTCTCTGGTCTCGTGGCGCAGCAAGAAGCAGGATGTGGTTTCTCGTTCTAGTACTGAGGCTGAGTATCGTGCCCTTGCCGACACCACTTGTGAGCTTGTTTGGCTTCGCTGGCTCTTGGCTGACATGGATACTCCACAGCCCACTGCCACTCCTCTTTATTGTGACAATCGTAGTGCTATCTACATTGCTCATAATGATGTCTTCCATGAACGTACTAAGCATATTGAGATCGATTGCCACATCACTCGCCAGCATCTTAAGAAAGGAAATTTCCAGTTATTCTCCATCTCTTCTGCTGACCAGCCTGCTGATATCTTTACCAAGACTCACCCGCCTGGTCGTCTTCGAGATCTTATATCCAAACTCCAGTTGGCTTCCTCCTTGCCACCTTGAGTTTGAGGGGGGATGTTAGTGTATAGTTTAGACTAGTTTAGCCCATTGGGCTTAGCCCAGTATACTGTACTTGTAGTTTACTCCTTTTACTTGTACTGCACACATATCTAGCCTATATAAGGCTCTCTATTGTACATTATTTCACATACATCAATATACAGACTATTCAGTCTTTCTCACACTTTATATTCTTAACAGTTAAACCATTTTGAGAAAAGAAATGTTATGTTCATAATATTTTTACATCACTTTCACAATGAATAGTAAATGATAGGTTATAACTAGTTGTTATTAGTAAATAAAAAAGTAATTTTAGTGATAGATTCAAATTAAAACTAATAACAAGTTACCACTTATAATTTTTTGTGAAAATGTTGTGGACGTAGCACTCATCTTTTAGGAGAGTTTTAATGCCACTTTCATAAGAAATATAAAAAGAGTAATGCTACTGATACAATTTTTACAACATTTTTAGAAACTGCTAACGTGGTTTTAACATTTTCCAAATAGTTATTGTAAGTAAAAATGTGACATTAGTGATAGGCCTAAATTAGAACTAGTAAGAATTTGCCACATTAATAGTTTGTAAAAATGTTATAAAATAGTTTGTCGTTGTAGCATTTATATAAAAAAAAAGTTAGTTGCTTCTTTCTTTTTTCTATAAAAAGTTTCTAAAAATATTTTGTTAGGTTTTAAATATTTAGTCTTAAATGTTTAGGTTCTAATTTTATTATATGCTGGCAAATTGAGAACAAAAACAAGTCTAGTTTAAGATCTTACTGTCTTAGAAGTGTTTTAGACATTGTTCAAATCGATACAAGTCAAGATTTAAGAATATACAAGCTGCAAAAAGAAGAATTCAAAAACTGTCAAGCTCAACCAATCAAAGCGAAGTCTCGACCGATCGAACTGCGATTCTGCAGAATTTTAAATAAGGCTCAACAGCCCACGAAATGTCTAGGGTTTGAGTCCAACACTACTAGGTATAAAGGAAAATCCCAATGCACATTTTTCAAGTCTTGAGAGTTACTTCTGTAAGATCTGTAAGGTTTTGTAACCTTTTAACTCTACAATCACCTACCAAAGATCAAATCCATATTGCTAGTATCGATGGAATAAAGTTGCTGCTAAGCCTTCAGCAATCAAGTGTATTGAAGATCAAAGCATGACCAAGTGGTTCATGTGAGAACAAGATCCAAATCAAGGAAGTCTATGGAGTCAGAGCCCAATTTGGTAACTGTGTTGGATTTACTACAAATTGGTATTCTTGATTGTAAATTTCAACTTGATATAATGGATTGTTCTCTTGGGATAGTTCATTCTCAAGTTTTTACCTTGAAACGAGTTATTTCATTGATTTTCCTGAGTCATCACATCTTGTTTTATTTACTTTTGTGTTGTATTTATTTCATGTGATGATCGTTTAACCTACATCTGAATAATTAATCTAAGTAACTATTTAGCTAATATATTAAATTAAACAAACTGCGTTTTTAAGAGGTCTAAACTTTAACATATTTTATAAACCAATACCCTTAAGGACATTAGTTAACTTTTTTTTTTTTTCTTTCCAGTAAATACTAGTGCACATTTGTTATTAAAAACAACTTTTTTGAATTAAAATCTTGATTTAAAGTCATGGTGCAAAAAGCGTTTAAGTGAAATAGTGTATATAATAACTAGTGTGAAACAACACCACCATTTTTATGGTGTGATATCGGTTGATAGAATAGTAGTTAGAACTTAGAACTCCTACACCAAATTATCGTAGCACCATAATTTTACGCGGTCCAGTTTGATTATTGTTCTTAATATTATTATTTACCTTCTTTTGCCGTTTCTGGCTTACTCTGCAGCCACGTATTCACATAATAACTGAAAAAGCCACCATGAATATGACAGCTAGAATGCCTCAACGTGTGGGGCACACCGCACACTACTTGACTTGGAATAATATTTGGAGCAAATTTCAGGTGAATGTATAGAAAATGTTCACATGCAAGAGAAGCACGTGTTAACCAAGTTCACTAGCTGAGACATGGCAAAATGGATGGGTCAGGTCGTGTCGGATCAATTGGGTTATAGGTCAAACGGGTTATGGGTCAAAATGGATCATTTTAAGCGGGTTAAAAACAAGTTTGGGTCAATCGAGTTATGGGTCAGGTCAGGTTGACCCGTATTTTTTCCAAGAATTTTTTTTAATTTTTTATAATTAAAAAAATAACATGTATTTGCCATTTAAAAAGTCATGCAACAAATTACTTTATATAAAATGCATTACTTTGAATTCACCACTTATATCAAGAATGAATTACACTTATTAATACTTATTCAATAATTTTAAAATTATACAAATCCTAACATTGCTATCTAAAACAAAATAACACAAAAAGATAAGTAAAAAAAAAAAAAATACACAAATTTGATTTCTACACAATATCAACATCCCAAAATATAAAACAAAATTATAAATGACTTATTGGATAATTCATTTGACAAAGAATAAAAATATATAAGAAATTTACAATCTTGAAAATTAATTTTATACTCTATTATCAATTGTGGCTGACACTCTATTTCAATTTGAGATATATATTAAAGTTTGATAGTTTACTTATTTATATATAGTTTCTTTTATAAATATCATATCATAGTTAAGCAATACACACTCTAGGAAATATCATAATTTATTTTGAAAAGCTATTTATTTTGGACATAAATTGTTAAAAAATAGGTCTAAGCATTCATAATTTATGTTAATTTGATACTTTGACTTCACTATTTTCACACTTGTCTACAATTTATGTTTCTCACACATGTTTACAATTTTTAATCTATATTTTTAATTGTACTGTAATCAGATTATCTTGGCATGTACTTTACTATTTGATATCTAAAAATCTTTACTCATTACTGAATGCTCAATCATTCATTTTTCAATTAATTTGCATACAGTTATGTAAATGTCTCAATTGTTTCCTTAAAACTCACAACAAACAATTAAACCAATATTATCTTAATTTTATTATTTTTTTTACCCAAAAAAAAAGTTTTCAAAAATGGTTCAGATTCGGATCAGGTTGACTCGCAAAAAACACGAGTCAGGTCATGGGTCAACTCGTTTTTGTTTCGGGTCAAAAAAATCGGGTTCAAATCGGGTCAGAAAATTTTGACCCGTTTTTCCATGTCTTGTGAGAGGGAGGAGAGAAATATATTCCCGAAATAAGGTGTATTTTCTCTAAATTCTGGGACATTTAGAACTATTGTTCCAAGAGATTTCCAAGATGACTTGTGGATAAGAAATGGAATAATCTAGCTAAAGGCTTAGATATCACATTTTTATATTATAATTTTCTTTTTAAGTAATGGAAAAGAAATTAAGGCTAGCTAACTTTCAACATAATAGTCAAATTTTAAGTTCTTATTTGAATTTTTCAAACACCCTACCCCTCTTTACAGTGCTTAGCAAGTCCAAGAGTCATGGATTGGACCTCCTAAATAAATTTGTAAATCACAAGATAAATAGGCAATAGCGTGTAAGAATTGTTCAGTGAAACACAGCCACCAATGAAATATTCAACATCAACATAAAAAAATGCACATGTTGGATAAACTACACATGGAACTACCTTCACACATTTGAATTTTGACCTAACAACTTGGACTCATACTTATCCGTTAATGAGCATTTGTGCACATACATACAGCATTATAATTTTCTTCCAACATGCTTTATAAAGAAGAATTGTCGCAAGATACATTGTGCCATCTACCAAAAGAACTATTCATCAACTTTTATATGAGATACATGTTGCTCTAAAACATACACTTCCTTGGTTTTCTGAACAAGAAATTTGTATTATCCAAGACATTTCAACCTTGACATGATATTTGGACTCATGCTCGTCAGTTGATGAGCACAATTCTTGATTGAAAAAGGAGATTTAGTTAACATACTAACAAGCTAATTAATATCTTTCCTTCATTATTAAGGAGTTAGCTAAAACTAACACTAACTAATCAGAAGTCAATTTAAATCTGCAAAATGAGTTCTCTGAAGATGCAGTATATATCTTGCTTACGGTAAAAGCCAACTTCACTCCATTCTCTGAAATTTCAAAGGCAGGTGTTCTCATATCCTCAATGGATGCCAAACTTAAAGACATGCCTATGCAGAAGGCCAAAACCATTTTTACAACTAAGATCCAATATATTCAATACAAAATTGGAAAAAAATTTTTAAAAAAAAAAAAAAAATGGCATTGTACATAAAATAAATCAATGAATCTGAAATGAAAAATTGTTAGCACCCACAACAATTGTGGTATCAAATCAAATCATCAAAGTGAAGTCAATTTGAGGAGCCTTCTTCCCAAATAGTAACTTCAAATCATTCTCCAAAGGTGTCAAGTTCAAGTCCAAGCACATAACCCTCGTACTATTTGATCTTTTCAGCACCGGCACTTTCTTTTCTATGGCAGCGGAAGAAAATGAACCATCCATCATTGCTCTATGCCTCCTCATGTGACCACCCAAAGCCTGCCCCATAGCAAACTCAAGCCCACATATTGAGCACTCATGCATCTTAGGCTTATTTTCCTGGTTCTGAGTTTTTGCACGCTCTTTCAGTTCTTCCCCCGTTAATTTTGGTCTCTTGTGGCTAGCTCTGTGGCCACCAAGAGCTTGAAATGACGGGAATTGGCGATTACAAGTCTTGCACTCAAACACATCAACCCGTGAGGTTTTCTTGAGCTGGGTCTCTAAGCTATGAGAGAGCAACATTAGACAATTTGCCATGTCTAAGCTCTCCATCCCACCATCTTCTCTCATTCTCTTCATTGCCATAGCTACGTAAAAAACAGAAGTAAGAACACAAAAATGTTGTTGTTGGGGGTTTTTCAGAGGTCAACTTTTGGTAACGTAAATGATATGAAACTATGAAAGGCAAGTGTTTAACGAGTAAGAGAGGCATGAAAGTATTGGTATTTATAACAGGCGTGTGAGCGAGTTGAAAGGATCTAGAAGTGTAGAATGGTTTACTGGACCAAATTGAACAGAACAGGTCTGACCAACGGTTTCACATCAAGGAAATATAGTAGTAGCAGCAGCAGCAGCCTAGTAGGCAGCTTGGACTATTTCTTTGACTAGTGCAATCACCAGAGAATAGCAATGTTATTAGTATATATTACTTTTGTGTTAATAAACTATAATAATTCATTGTCTTTTTCGTATTAAATGATGAACGATGATATAGTTTTATCCACGTGCCCTGCCCTCGACGTTATAGGTGACGATGTTCACTTGTTCTTGATACCGTGTGACGTCTTGTCTTAATTAAGCACATAAAATACCATGTGAAATCAGTATCATTTGTATTTTAAAGAAATGTAATGTACACCACATTTTAATAATATGTTCATAACAAAATTATAAATTATAAATAGTAAATTATTATTAGTTTTTATTTTAACTTATTGCTGCAATTTTTTTTTTTGTTTGTAAATATTAGTTAATAACAATATGTTATTTATGGTTTGTGATGAAAATATTGTAAATATAATATTTTTTTTATATTATATTTGATTGTATTATTATTATTATTATTATTATTATTATTTCTTTTAATTTGGGGTGAGACGTAAGTGGTGACTCTAAGATGAGGTCATGAGTGGCGAGCTAAGCTAATAAATGAAACTTCCTTTGAAGCTTCCAAGGTTTTAAGAATAATCCTGCTAGTTTGAAATCTCAAAGTTGGTCTCGGTTTAGGGTTTATTATAAATAGTAAATTATTAATCTCAAAGTGTCCTAATCCGATTTTTTTTTTTCTTCTAAGAGCATTCCTATCAGCCCTTTAGAAAAAATAGTATTTTGACACACCAAAAATCAACTTTATCATTTTAGCACATCATTTTACAACATACCATTTATCAGATGTTCTATACTTCAATTCTATACATTAAAATAATATTTACTATACATTAAAATAATATATTACATTATCTCTATCCCTATCACTATCTTCATCATCATCACCAACGGCCACCACCGGCACAAACACCGACGGCCACCACCGGCAACAACGCCAACGGCCACCAATGCCACCTCAAAAAAAAAAAAAAAAAAAAAAAAAAACAACACAACCAGAGAGACTAAACCGGCACAAACCCACATCCACCAACACCACCTCAAAAAAAAAAAAAAAAAAAAAAAAAAACAACAACAACAACCAGAGAGACCAAACCAAACAAACCCACATCCATCACCGGCACAAACCCACATCCACCAAATCAATCAAACCCACATACCAAATCCACCGAATCAATTATAAAATTCAACAAACCGCATCCCATCCACCAAATCAAACAAACCCACATCCCAAACTGCCTCCGTCACCGTCGTTGATGAAAATTTCACTTCTGGCCACCGTGTCCTTCACATTGGAGTTCCTCTTCGTCGCAAAGTGGGTCGTGATCAGTGGCGAGCCGGGCAGTCTCTGTCTCTCGGCGTGGCAAGATCAGCGTGGCAAGATCGGTGTGGTGAGATCGGCGATGGCGAGAGGGCAAGGCAAGAGGGACAGAACAGAGAGAGCGAGAGATGTAGACGGAGAGAGAAAACAGTGAGAAGAGAGAGAAAACATTGAATTAAATATTGAGAGGAGAGAGAAAATATTGAATAAAAAATTATTTTTCGAAAATGGCATTTGTGTCTGTACCGTCTCATATTCGAGACGGTACTGTAGCATGTTCTAAAATTATAGAACATATAGCACATCTCATGAAGCTTGAACAGTAGTGTTTGGTGTGCCAAATGCCAAATATTTGGCATTTGGCACACCTGATGAGATTGCTCTAAAAAAGTACAACAAGATTTATTTATTTATATTGGATTGGAACCGTCACACACTTTTTTGGTGGGCACTAGTACGCAGATAAACTACACCAAAGTTTATCCCTAATCTAGTCCAGATGTTGATTTTAGTTGTTATGGAATGGTCGAAAGTCGAATCAGGACCTAGCTACTACAACTAGAAATTTAAAATTGTTATCTGACCATGTCGTTCATACAAAGACGCAAAGAATACAAGATTGTGTTCAGCTTACGCACCTTTTTTTTTTTTTTTTTTTTTTGGGTTGAGTTTTACAAGTTACACACTGTGCTGCTCCCTAAAATGTGGACTGGTTTAGAGCATTACACTCCTGCAAAAAATTCATGTTTATTTTAGTATAAGAACTTACATTTTTATATATTTTACATTATTAATTTTCAATAATAATCTATTTTAAACTTTAGTTTAATAAAATATCAATTTTTTAATTTTTTTTTTTTCATATACAACAATCATTATTTATTCTTCTCCTTCGTCATTGAGATATGTGAATAAAGAAGAAGAAAAAAAAAAAACTAAATACAAAATGAATAGTATTAGTGTATATTTACATGGTTGTTATAGGAACTTTGTAAATTTACAAAGCATTCACATTAATTCATGCAAAATTTCATGTCTATTTTAATATAAGAATTTACTTTTTTTTTTCACATACTTATTTTTTAAAGCACCTCACATCATATATCTATTTTATACTATATTTCATTAAAACATCAATCTTTCTTGATTTTTATAATTGTTTCTTATTTTTTCACATACAACAAACTATCATCCATTCTAACGTAATAATCATATATTTTTACACAACTTTACAATACCTTTTATGCGAGAGAATTTTGGATTTGATTAGCTAAAATGTTATACTATTTCTATTATACAAGAACGTGTAATACAAGTGCACTAATGGGTACACGCTTAGAATTGTTTTCCTTAAGTTCTCACGAAGAAAGTTTTATTTTGTTTGGATGAACGTTCCAGAACGTTTCGTAGTACGTATTGGTGTCGGTTGATAGTGTAGTAGTTACCATATATTAGCACCTTGATTTTACGCGGTCCAGTTTGATTATTGTTATTAACATTATTACTATCTTCTTTTGCCGTATTTGGCAGGTAGTGTAACAACTTGATATCAATTAGTTTTCTTTTCATACGGTGCGACTGTTCTGACACTGATCTTTGTCTTTTAAGAACATGTCTAGATTGCTTCCTCAACGTGTGGGGCACACCGCATACTACTTTTTTTTTTTTTTTTGAGAAAGCACACCGCATACTACTTGACTAGGAATAATATTCGGTGCAACATTCAGGTGAATGTTACATGCAAATGCAAGAGCACACCACTGGCAAGTCGTAACCAGGTGTTCTGGGACATTAGGCACCATTGTTCCAAGAGATTTCCGATCTAAATAGTAATGGAAATGAAATTAAAGCTAGCTAACTTTCAACGTAATAGTCAAATTTTGAGGTCTTGTTAGAAATTTTCAAACACCCCCTCTTCTTTACAGTTCCAGTACGAAGTCATGGATTCCAACCTCATGTATAAAAATTGCAAATCACAAGATAAATGGGCAAGAGCTTGTAAGAATTATTCATTCAAAGACAGCCACCAGTGAAATATTCAACATCAACATAAAAAATGCACATGTTGGACTACCTTCACATTTCGATTTTGACCTAACAACTTGGACTCATACTTATCAGTTAATGAGCATTTGAGCACATACACTTTACAGTTCCAGTACGAAGTCATGGATTCCAACCTCATGTATAAAATTGCAAATCACAAGATAAATGGGCAAGAGCTTGTAAGAATTATTCATTCAAAGACAGCCACCAATGAAATATTCAACATCAACATAAAAAATGCACATGTTGGACTACCTTCACATTTCGATTTTGACCTACAGCATTTTCAGATATAAAAGTTGCCACAAGATACATGGGAAACAGCAGGCAGGAATTATTCAATGCCATTTACCAAAGAACTAGTATTGTTCAACTTTTATATAAGATACATGTGCTCTGACTACATACACTCCTTGGTTTTCTGAATAAGAATATTATCCATGACATTTCAACCTTGACATGATATTTGGACTCGTGCTCATCAGTTGATGAGTGCAATTCTTGATTGAAAAAGGAGACTTAGTTAACATACTAACAAGCTAGCTTTAATTAATATCTTTCCATCATTATTAAGGAGTTAACTAAAACTAACACTTTCTAATCAAAAGTCAATTTAAATCTGCAAAAGGAGTTCTCTGAAGATGCGGTATCTTGCTTTCTGTAAGGGCCAACATCACTCCTTTCTCTGAAATTTCATAGGCAGGTGTTCTCATCTCCTCAATGGATGCCAAACTTGGCACTACCATAACTCGTTTCTTTGGTGTTGTGCTAGTATGGTTATCGACCTGTTCATACAAACACCAGTAAACAACTTAAAACTCTGCAATAGCATCTCCAGAGCTTTGTTTTTCATTATTTTGAGATCATCAATCCAGAGTTTTGTAGTGTTATCTGTGTATTTGCCTAGGTGTCTAATAATCACTAGATAAACCATTCTCACATTTGGGCCCATTTGGTAGCTGTGTTCAAAATAATGTGAAAACTGTGATTGGTATTCATAATGTAAAAAATGTGTTTGGTACCATATTTCAAATAACATATTTTAAAATGTAAAAAAACATAATTGTGCATTCAATATGTATATGTGTTTTTTTTTTGAAAGTGATGATTGTATAAGTAAAAGAATACTATTTTATTTAAGGAAAAAAAAAAAGGACAAAAAGGTAAGCCCATAGGAGAAAAAAAAGAGTTTGATCTTATCCATGAGTCCCATAATTTTTAAATTATTTACCAAAAAAAAAAAAAATAAAAAAAATAAAAATAAAAATAAAAATAAAGCCATTCACCATTGTTGCTTGAATACTAAAAACTAATATGAATGATAGTTTTCAAAATACATGTTTTAGAATTCATAATTTGAGAATTGTAACTCAAAAACCCATAATAAAACATCGCTATCAAACAAGTTTTTTTTTTTTTCCTCACAATTTTTAGTGTTTAAACACTGAAAACGGTTGTTTGAACATCACTATACCAAACAGGCCTTAGCCTGTCAAAAACTCTGTTTTATATTTTTAGAATTTCTCTTTTATATCCTATGCTTGGGAAACAAATAAGTTTCGAGTCAGAGTGAGAACTTCACTTTTCTATCCAATGCTTGAGAAAAAGGAATTTTAACTTTTAAGTGAGAGCCTGACATTTTTAAAACTTCTCTTTTCTATCCAATGCTTGAGAAAGAAAGGGGTTTTGTGAGATCCTACCAAAAGTACCCCTAAATAAATCAAGTCCATTTCCAAATATTTCAGCATTTTGAGAACTCACTCTTTTCTATGCTATAATTGAGAAAAAAAGGAGTTCTAAGTGAGAGAGAGTACCAGATAATCTTTTACTAGGCACTTTTCTGCCTGGCTTCGGATGTCCGATATGCTTGTACCATGCGTCTCTTGTATCAATTTAATTTGATCTAAGCACGAGGTGGTTATGGAATCTATTTCCTTCTTATTCTCATGGTCCAGCATTAGCGAATCTGCCCAGTCCAGATAGGTTTGAGAAGAATGCATAATTTAATAAGAAAAAGAAACTTAAATCAACATATAATGAAATTTAGTTACCATTAACAGCTGCCAACAATTCACAAGCTCCAGCATCAAAATCTGCATTTACAGAGGAAGATGCAGATACAAATTCCTCATGTGCAAAATGATTCGTGTATATATTTTCCCTGTTGAAACAACGGTTGAAGACACAAATGGTATAAGCTATAAGAGATACCAAGAAGAAATTTTCAACAAAAAAAGAAAAAGAAAAACTTACTTCACAGTAGATTCCATATCTGCAACACCGGTCTTATTAAGACTGTTTATGGATGACTGGGCATTTCCCCATTGCTGCCAAGAAGAATCCACTCTCTTTGAGCTGCATCAAAGAAAGATACAATCATATGTAAGTGACAATTAATGAGATTATCAATAACACTAGTCAGAATAAGGATGTTTTTAATTACCAAAAGACTTAAATATAGCTGCTTCAATCACTTCAAGCATTTTTCTATAACATCACCTGATACTTCTCAGGATTTGTATTTTCTTACCAATATACCCAAAAAAATATAACAGAAAACAACACAGAGAGAATCAAATATTACAATTAACTGGTCTTTGAAGTAAATCACACTCTTGAGTGGCAAGCATTTTTCTATAACATCACCTGATACTACTCAGGATTTGTATTTTCTTACCCATATACCCAAAATAATATAACAGAAAACAACAGAGAAAGACTCATATGTTACAGTTAACTGACCTTTGAAGTAAATCGCACTCTTGAGTGGTATAATGAAGGATATGATCATAAAATTCTTTTGAAGATAACATACTCAATGAAATGTGAGTTCCAAATTGAGCAAAGACCACTTGAAGGACAATTGTATCACTGTACTTTTGCAAAAATTACAGACAAATTTACTGTAAACCTCAACACATCCTTTCCAAGTGACCATTGTACTACTAATTTTTGTATAATTTCTGGAGAATATTTCACTCAAAGATACTTCTGTGCTGTATTATTTTAGGGAGGCAATGAGGATAATTGCACCCTATATGATATCAGTTATAAATTTAAATTACTTCTTTTGTCTTGGTTTTTATTATTTGCCTTTTTCAGTATCATTCCAAAATAATCACCCGGGATGAAGCTTGGGTTCTTTTTAATTTTGAAATTGAAGCCATGAAAATAAAAGCTTACCACTCATGGAAGCATTCTTCCATGATAGCCCTAGACTCTGTGGCTGTGAATGTGTCTTCTATGAAATGAGTTTCAGCCTTTTCTATGTATTCACCCAACTCCTTGTTAGCAACAGATGAAACTTGCTGCATCTCAGACATCTCTTGCTTCAGTTTTTTGCTCTCTTGTATACTTGAGTCCTGGATGTTCCTTGCTGCCTCTGAGACCTAATATAACATTTTTAATTGTCAAGCATTAAAAATTTGCAAACTGTTCAATGTAAGTTAACATAATAACATTGAAATAACAGAGAGTGACTTAACCCACCATAGCAGTTTTGCTAGATGTCAAAGTTGCTAATATTCCTGCAATTTTCTCCAGAGCCTGTTTTTCCTCCCTCGCAGCCTTGTCCTGTTTAATAGCAGTAGAAGTCTATCAGCCTTCAATCTGTACTTGACATAAGTAAATCATGGAGTGGGACTCAAAATTATCTTACCTTAAACATCTTCTCAAAATTTACCAATTGATGATATCTCTCCGTTTGGCTTTCTTCAAGAATTGTCATGACTTTAGAAGAACGATGATAAAGGTTATTAAAGAATTCCACAGTTGCCTTTGAAATTACTTGTGCTGATACAAAACTACGTTGTAACCCCTACGATTCACAAAGATTAAGTATTTTCAATACACATTATATTTGTAAATTATCAAGAAAAATAGCCAAGAGATTTTGGTCATCAAAAAAACAGATTTTCACTTATAATCTAATCTACCTCCTCCTGTTGTCTAGTGGAAAAAGCCAGTAACTGTTTTTGTTCATCAAGAGAATTTTGGATGTCACAAATAACTTCGCTGGCCTCCGAAACCGCAGTGACAAGAAACTGTAAAGGCAACAAATTTTCTAATCATTTATTAATCTAGCACCTACATAAGCAAAAATGAAAAAAAAAAAAATGCATCTTCTTCTTTGGCTTCGTACATTCTCAACTGCTGTTGCTTGCAATGAGATTGTAGAATTTATCTCTTCAAGGTCTGAGGAAGCTTTCCTTTGGAATGCATTAGCAAGCTCCTTCAAGGTTGCTACACCTAAAGTATAAGTCTCTGCCATTTTCTTAATCCTTGATTCAAGGGCCTGCGTTACCTGGAAATATTGATAAAAAAAAAATAAAAAAAAATAAAAAAGGAATCAGAGAACAAGTACAAACTAAGCAAGCATAAAGAGGAGACAAAAGTCATTCTTTCCTTACATCAGATTTACTAGCAAGATGTGAGTGGACATGTTCTTCCATGCATCTTAAATGTAGCTGTTGTTGAGAAACAGACCCCAGTATGGTTCTGTGAAGGTCTTTTAAGCTCTGATCAAGCTGAGAACCAAAATTCAAAACCATACTCTGGTTTTCTGTTTCCATCTTGTCTTTCTGATCTGCAGAGTAATAACATTCAAGATGGGGTTTAGAAGGCACATGAATACATTATTTATCATGTATGTACTTCTTCTTTGTTTCCTCTTCTACTTCTATTTTTCTTTAAAAGAAAAAACAATAAATGTGGAATGTGGAAGTTCACTTATCTTCTCCAAAGACATCAACAACAAAGCCTTAGTCCCAAAGACGAAATTTCCAAAAAAATGTCCACTTTTTAAGAATTAAAATTTATTTTATAGGTTTGAGAAGATTGACATGCACTACAAAAATATTCAAGAATGTAACTTTAGAGTGGAAGCAAAGAAGTTGTCATACCTAATTTTGTAAACAGTGAATCTATATCCTCTGATGCACTTTGCAGATTGGTGCGTAACTGCTTTGCATGTTCAACTAAAGAATTTTCTGTATATGCATTGAAAAATACATTTATAATTTAATAATGGGACAAATATACAGCAAGAAAGACAAAAGTTTGCCAGTACTCTTTCTGTTGACTTACCTGAGCATAGCAGTTTGGATATGATAAACTCTTTTTCCTTCAGTGTTGAGATGGCTAACCTATAACTCTCTTGAAGATCAAGCAATGCCTTGTTACTGCTTTCCAGATTTATCTGAAAGAACATAATTTTTCTTGATAAAACAGATATATGCACTGAGAAAACTAAGAAAAAACAAAGAAGAACAAAACTTTCCTACCTTGCAATCCTTGAGCTCACTTTCAAAATCCAGTTTCTGTTCTTGCTCAGTTAGATACAGCTCACGAAACCTGTCCACTTGCTGCAGGAAGAAGGGCATTTATAATTAAAACAATCACATAGTAGGTGAATGATACAATTGACCAAGGAGCAACTGAATCAAACCTTCTCACTCAGGCTGAGATCATTCTCCAATTGCTCTATCTTCTCATTCCTTGCCTGCAGGTGTTCAAATACATCAGACTACATAGGAAGAAAGCTGTTGCCAGTTACATGTTTCAGCTGTCCTTAAACTGTGGATGGTTTAAAGTAGGCCATGGTCTAGCTTGAGATTGGCCAAATAAAATGATATTTTAGTCCCAATTAATTGGGATCAGCTAGACAAATTCAAGTGATATCATCCCAAATCTGTAATTTTCAATAATAGAGTATCGGTGAAAAATCTCAGTGCCAACCCAATTAACGTTGGACCATTAACTGAATCTCATCCTTAAATATTATTAGCAGATATTTGTTTTCAATTAAAGATGTATAAAAAAATGAATATAAACACCATTCAAGTCCACCTTCTTTTCAGCTTCTTCCCTAGAAAATCTTTCATGTGGAATATAAACACCATTCTTATCCCTGGCTGCTCGAACATCTGCATTGGTTTTCAAAAATATGACTCAGTTTGGATCTTTTGTAGCACAATACAATACAAAAAAGCAAGTGAATCATCAAACCTTCTTTCATTCTTTCAATTTCTGAATACAAATCTTTGAGCAACACAGCTTTGGACATTTTCTGGTTTGCCTGAAAAATAAGCTTCGTCATCAGCACCAAAATAAATATAGAAAATAGAATAGAATAAATTGGAGAAAAAAGGAGCAGTAGCAAAAAACCTCAGGTTTGTTTTTTATGTTTTTGGCACGACAGGCATAATCTAAAGTGCTTAGAGTTTCATCCAAACAATGAGCAGAAGGAGAAATTGTAGCTATAATGCAAGTTTTTGTTTTCCCCCCTAAGGAGTCCCTCAATAGCCTTGTAAGCTTGCTATCCCTGAAGTCGGAAAAAATGGAAAATGCATTGGAACATAATTACAAGAAATCCAACATATTAGGAGAGTAGATAAGATGTTGGCATGAACCTGTAAGGTATATGGGCAGAATGTTCCACAAGTGCATTGATAACACGGCCTAGAGTGAGTAAGCTTTTGTTTATCTCCCCAGCTTCTCTTGCACGACCCTGCAATTAGATTTCACACTTGATCAAAATCTGATAGTCACCCAAAAGGTAGAATTGAGAAATTCAGAGTCTAATTGTATACTGCTGTAGATATGGACATACTTTTGAAATTGAA
The DNA here is from genome assembly GCF_001633185.2 of Quercus lobata. Classification (NCBI taxonomy): domain Eukaryota; kingdom Viridiplantae; phylum Streptophyta; class Magnoliopsida; order Fagales; family Fagaceae; genus Quercus; species Quercus lobata. The sequence goes on along the minus strand of NC_044910.1, from coordinate 46,711,393 downwards.
ACAATACAAAAATATATACTAGCAAACATGAAGTGTCTTAGGAGACAAAAAGCATCATGACATTTATGGCTCGTGTAAAGTAATCTTCCGAGAATTACTTTACAATAGTTTCCACTGCCATCAAATTGTCCTAATTGAAAGACAAGGTTAAGCTTCTCTGAACCTGCCATCAAATTGTCCTAATTGAAAGACAAGGTGAAGTAATCTTCTGAGAACTTCTAGCAATATTATCATACCTCTCGTGCACCTGAGCGAGATATATTCTCTGACCCTGCTAAATCAACAAGATTAAGCTTGCCGCATTTAATTAGCTCCTCATCACCAAGAGCAGCTTCTTTTATATGGACAGTAATGGAAAATATAGAATGAGAACGGCTGAAACAAAGAAAATTAATTTCGTAAATCTTGGGTTTTTTTTTTTTTTAAGATCCAACATCCTTATTGGATGAGAATAACAAATAATTGAATGAAAATAAGAAAAAAAATAAAGCAAAAATTTACCTGCTGCGCTTGTTTAACAAGGTATCTGCTGTACGCCTTTTGGCTGCCCCCCGTTCTAAGAGAGTATAAATTTCATTTACACTGTATACAGCTTCTTCTTCAAGTCCTCTTACAATCACACAGCCCTTTCCATCCTCCATCAAGGAAATAGGTTTCTTTTGTTTATCTTCAGTTGATCTTGAATTGTCCTCAGGAGCCAGCAAATCAGTTATTTCTTCATTGTAAAGCTCTGAAAATGTAACTTTCAAGCTATAGTCAGCATTTTGTGCCTCCAGCATATCAAAGATTTGACGAACTGCCCGTGGAATAACTCCGGCTTCAGCAGGCAAATCTCCACCCTGTAAATCATAGTATGAAAAATGGCTGTGATGTTCAGAGAATGACTATTCTGCTATCATTTAGAAAAGTAAGGATAGAATTAGAAGACCAATCTATACCTTTTTTCTCATCCCACCCTCCATTGTATATGTTTTACCAGTGCCTGTCTGCCCATATGCAAAGACAGTGCAGTTGAATCCATCAAGAACTTCGTTAACAACTGGGGCAATGGCTTGGTCATATATAGATCTTTGCTGTGCTTTGGGCCCAAAAACCTAGCATATTTTACAAAATAGAAAAGGATTTGTATATTTAGAATATTAATCGTCAGTAAAAACCATGGAGGCAAAATAGTCATAAAGCATAAAAGAGGGAGAAGAGAAGCACACCTTGTCAAAGGTGAAAGCTCTATCTACTTGCTTGTTAGCTAGATTTTGAATTACGGTGACTTCTCTTTTATGTTCATTACATGATATCACCCTTGGCACATTTGACCTTATCTCATCATCATTTAATGGTCTGACATTGAAATCAAATGAAATATCATCACACACAGTTTAAATGATATACATGAGTTCTAATACAGGGAATAAGTACACACTCCCTATTATATTTATGTCACATAAGTCATTTAGGTCAATCTTGGCACAACCACGAAGCTACAAGAGAACTTCAACAACACAACAAGTGCAAACACAAAAAAATACATGGTCTCACATGCTAGAAATACAAGGTTGTCCGAGAACAAAACTAACCTAATTCCTTTCAAAATCACCAAGTGGAATGTGGTCATTGATAATTTACAACCTATGACTTGTCAATATTCTCAAAACCATTAAGAAATACAAAGGAAGTAAAACAAAAAAAAAAAAAAAAACCATTTTTTGTCTCCTCCAATTTACTTTACTTACATAAAAATCTTTCTTTGAAGACTATCAACCAAGCAAGTAATTTTCAACAAATAATCATGGGTAACATGGAGATGCTCCTTTTTTTTTCAAAATTCACCTCATTAAGAAACCGAGACAATGCCACTGAGTTACAAGGCTCTTGTGGCGGGTAACACGGAGATATCTCTAGCAACTATAATAAAAAACAACTAATTCTCAATCATATATTGTCATCCATTAGCATTAGCAATTCTATCAGTCATGTTAATTCAAAGGGCACCACAAGCAAACATGAATCATCATTGAGATACCCGAAAATCGACACTTAACCATAACATCTAGAACTTGATCCTATCAAAATACAATCACAAACAGAGAAACCGAACACCAAACCTGCATCTTAGTAGAACTTGAACATTGGTCTCTTTATCCCTGTTGTCCTGACGGCTTGAGTTCCAGTCTGCGAGTCTCGGATCAGTACGCCGCCGTTCAGGACGAGGCGTAAGAAAAGGAGACGGAGATGGTACCAAACCCAAACCCACTTTCTTGGATTGATCAGGAGTGAACGACATCTTCTTCACTCAATTCGGATCTTAATTATCACAAACACAAACAAGAACCCTAATTAGCGTCTAACCATGAAAATTTACAATATATATTATTGCAAAACTCAGTCAGAATACAAATATACAACCAAAAAAATCAAAAATCAAAACCTAACCCTCCCGTTTGGTTGGAGAGAAAATGAAGGAAAAGAAGAGAGATCAAAATTGTAAGAGATTTTTTAATTTTTTTTTTTTTTCACTTTTTTCTCAAGAATAAGATCTTATCTTATTTTGATTTCTTTTAGTTTTCTCAGAAACTAAATAGAAAGTACTTCCAGATCATAACTGAGTTGTTAAAAACACAAAAACAAAAACAAAAAAAAAGAGTTGTACTTACAGAGTGTTTGGGTGAGAAAGAGGGATTTGGATTAAAAGCAAAAAAAAAAAAATGATGGGAGAATCTGATGAAAGAGCGAAAGAGGAAAGGGCTTTTAATTTCTGTCTTTCTTGGTTCTCCTGTTTCTGAGAGATATGGGGAAATTTAAATTTTTGGCTTTTTGCTAATATGGAAGATTGGAGGAGTGTGTGTGTTTTTTTTTTTCAAAATGAGGATGCCGAAAGGGTTTTGGTTTTTTTGAATCTTTAACGGCTACTTTGGGTATTTGTAACTTGTGAGGGACAGCCGTTGTGGGGACAGGGAGATTCTTTGGCTTTTTGAAAAAGTTGTGTAAATTTTCAAATGGGACGCGTAGCCTGGATTGCACTTTTTTTTTAAGGTAAATCATCTTAAACACACCTTGCGTTAGGAGCTTCACTTATTGCTAATGATGGCATGAGGAATGAAGGTGCTTGGGTAGCATTATACCAATTACTTGGTTTCATATTTTTTCAACACACTCATGGCTCCTCATACCAAACTAGTGACGCTCCTAAGGGCTCTTTGAGGGGGACCTACCAAGTCTTCTTACTTGAGTTGGATCGATGAGCAAGATGAGGAGATATCATGTGAAGGCATCTTACTCCACATGATGCCCTAAGGTCATGGCAGAGGAGGGTCATGGTGGGCAAAGATGGATTTTGATGATGGGTAGCAACAGCTAGTGCCAATCCTATGTGATGGCGCCTAGCATTGATGGCTTAGTTGTTGGTTTCTTGTGTGTGGGCTTAGTGGCTTGAGTGCAAGGCAGAACTGGACTGCTGTGATGATTAAATGTTGTGTGCATGGCATTGGTGGCTTAGTTGCTAGTTTCTTGTGTGTGGGCTTAGTGGCTTGAGTGTAAGGCAAGGTTAGGCTGCTGTAATGATTAAATGTTGTGTGCAAAGCATTGGGCTAATGGGTGTTAGCTGAATGCATGGACAAGTGTTAGTAGGCTGATGGTAGTTACTTTGTGTACTGCATGTGGGCATGCTATGTGGGCTATATTGTTGATGAGAAGGCCTTGAGCATGGGCCAAGCCTCCCAAAATGTGTGAGAACATGTTGTGTGAGTTGCTGGAGAAAGGGCAGAGGCTCCATGGTCTGCTGAAACATAGGTTGTACATGTGCAGTATGTGTAGTAACAGTTACCAAGCAGTTCCTAACTTTCCTGATGATCAGACCTGTTATGTGGGATCTAGAAACGTGGAGAGCAGGCCAAAATAGTATCAGTTGAAGGTGTCTTAAGTTAGAACACAAGTTGCAAATTGTCCAAGACCTAAGTAGTTACTAGGCAGTAACTATCATGGCAGTTAATTTTGTGTATTTAACCCTAAAGCTGTTGAGGGTGTCAACAGCAGAGTATATTTGGCATTGGGAAAATTTTGTATAATTCTCTAGGCTTGTAAAAGGGTTTTTTTGTACTTGAGATTAAGTAATAAATGTTGGGGGTGGGTTCCTTGTAAATATTGTGTGTGTATACATCCCTATATAATATGTTTTAAGTGTTACTGCAGTGTGGGTGTGTGGTGTTGGCTGAGACTAAGTTAGAGACTTAGGGCCATCACAGGTAGAAAATTTGAGTGAAAAATGACCCTGTGACACATTGTTACCCACAAACTTACATACATTTTTTTTAAAAGAACTTACATACATTTCATTTTAACATCGTGACTTGAACAACGTGGTACATGTAATAAGCAACATCTGTTTATTTTTGGGTAATCACTGTTACACACAATGTGTACATAAACACCCTACGTGCAACAATCACTATCCTTTTCTTTTCTTTTTTTTCATTTTGGTTCCCAACTTTTAAGCTATATGTGAATTTGATTTCTAATCTTTCAAATATTCAACTCATTCCTTAATGATTTAGTATTTTGTTAATATGGTCCCTATTATTAAATGATGGATAGAAAATACTAATGTAACTAATGGCTAAATTAAATATTGTTTTCATGCCATGTATATTGACATGTCAGCATAAACTTAAAAAAAAAAAAAAAAACCGAAATGGAACAAAAAAAAAATGATCAATATAAAATGGGCCAAATGTTAGGAGTTTGTTTCCTTTTATATAAGTGAAACGTGCTTTAGTCCCTTTTTTATGTGCCAAATATTCACTTTTTGCCCAAAAAAATTTAAATTAAATTAAATTAACAAGCCTCTAGCTCTAGCTGAAGTTATTTAATTATGTAGCCTCTTTTGAAACTCTATTGAACTCAAGATTTAAGCAAATGGGCATTGTGGGGTCAAAGAATTTGGCAACCCCGGCCCACCTTATACTAAGCCCAAGGCCCACGCCGAGGACGAATGAAGAAAGCCCAAATTGCCAAGAAACATTGCCGAGGACAATTTTGTCCTCGACCAACCGAGATCCTAGAAGGGAAGAACGGCACACCATCGAAGGCAGCCTCCCAGAGCGTCCCAAGAAAAAGGACAAGTACAGTAGGACATCCATGGGAGCATAGTGGAGGAGCAATTCAAGGAGAAACTGTCATCTCCACATTAAATGCCCACAACTAATGTTCTGGCCGCATTAATGAGGAAATGACTCTTGAACAGTACTATCTTAGTTGCTGCAACACACAGAAGGTCTGGAAAGGTGGCTGATGAGACAAGCACTCGAGTAGTGACCTGCATGATCAACAGATGGAGGGCCAAGATCAATCGGTAGGCGGTATACAATGTGAGAAATCCTCCAGTAATGGGGGACAGAAAAAGGAAAAAGAGAGAATACGATATCAATTTGCATGATCTTGGAAACCTTTGTAACCAAGCACTAAAGAAAGAATAAGAACAATAAGTTCCTCGGAAGAAATGCTCGAGGACAGAATTTCATACTTTAGTCCACGTCCTTGTTATTCAACCCACTCATAACCATGTCTAGTTGTTGCAACCTTCACTAAGGCCTAGTTCTTAAACTCATTCTCTATAAATTTATTGTATTGGGCTAGATGGGCTGGAGTCCACTCATCTAATAGAAGGAGTGCTCAAACCCAGCCCCTACAGGCATTTACATGGATCATCTGATGTAGCTATGCCTAAAATTGAGTTTCAAAAAAGGCTACATAACTAGATAATTTCAAGTAAAGACTTTTCAATAATATTTGTTGCAAAAATTGAATACTTTGCAAAAAAAAGCCAACATGCTACAGTTGCATGAGAATGGTTTCAAGGTTTTTTTTTTAATTTTTTTTTTGTTTTTTTTAATTCAACAACTGAGGGAGGGGGATTTGAACCATGCATATATCCTTTTGAAACACTTGAAGTAGAAAGTGTCAATACTATAAGGCTTTTGACAAGACATTTCTCAAGTTGATTAGAAATAAAATTCTTTCTTGTTCATATATCTTCAAAAATATCATGGCCATTGTTTAACAGTAAAAATTGTTACAATATACAAGAAATATAATAGCAAATTTAATTAATCACTTAAAACGACGTTGATACAACAATGACTCATTGCCTCCTTGATTTCAAAGGCCAACAACTTCTCCAATAACAGACACCAATTTAATTTCCAAGTGAGTCTTTTTATGCTGAACTCTATTTTATTTTTTCAACTTTAGAAATGTGGATTGTTAGGCTTTAATTGGAATAATTAAAGCCTAACAATTATTATCTCCTACATGATAGTTTCCTTTGATATCTTGTTCCAGACAACATTGACATGTACTCGCCATGTCTAATTTCAGTTATGGTCAATTGTGCATTGCTTTGTCTTGAGAAGTGAAGACCTACATTTTAAAAAGAAGATAATGACAAAGATGAATAAGGACAGTAAAAAATAATTTCCATATATTTTTTCATCATCATCATCATCATTATTATTATTATTGCTTATAAAACCACAAATTCTCTTATAAATTTGCTAAAATTATTATCTTATAATATATTTTGTTAATGATTGTATCATGATCGACTTTAAAGTCATAATTGTTATAATAGCAAACACATTTCAAAGATTTATAACATTTCTTATATATGGGGTATGACACCACGCCATTAATTTGACCCATGTAATAAGGGGTAATTTCACAATGATTTATATCCCACTTTTTGAGCTTCAATTTTCAAAATATTCGACTCACTTCTTATACTCATTCCAAAGAAGAGATCAATTATTAACTTTTCATTTTCAAACAGAAAAAAGTTTATCACAATATATATTTTTTACTCTTTCACAATAAAACAAAAATTACAGAATATTATTTTTATAACTTTCACAATAAAACAAGAATACAAACTATCATTTTCCAACATTTTCATACAAAAATCATTAACCTGTTATTAATTTCATCCAATATCTCAATAATCTTTCTTGTGAATTTATAATTCTATTTTATAATTATGACAAACAAAATTTATTTTATAGACAAAATAAATGAATCACGATAAAAGTGATGCAATGATGTTATCATACTATATGTGTTTTCAAATTTGGAAATTGAATGATATAGTGATAGGTATATTTCATGCCTACTCAGAAATGCAAATATCATTTTGATGAAATAAAATATTAAAAAAAAAGAATCAAATATCTGTATTATTAGTTTCATTTTGTTTTTTGTTTTTCTCTTCTTTTTTTTTCTTTTTTTTCTCTTTCCTTCATGTATAATGTACCTTGAAACTCATTATTGGCAACTTTGTTTTGTTATGTCATTTTTCACAAAGTTGCAGGAATATAATTTTTCATACTACTATAAATAAAAGCAAAACCTCATGTGTGATTCTTAGACAACTCTTTTATTTAGCCTTCCACCATATCATTTTCTAATTACCACCATGTGCCACTTTTAACCTTTCACATAAGGAAAAATCTTAACGATTTTTTAATTTAATTTTTATTATTTATTTGTACTCAATAATAAATAATTTTATTTCCTTACAATATATATATATATATATAGCCAATTGTAAAATGCAAAAAAAAAAAAAAAGAAGCCAAAATGTAAATCCAGAAAGTAAAATAAGGTGTTAACTGATGCATACACTTCCTCATTTTGTCTCTGAACTTAGCATTGAATAATTGTTATCTGATTATTCCACTCTATTTTCCAACTTCTTAGATTCTCTACTCCTAATTTCCTTAGTTTTTGAAATGAAAGGACTTTCTCCATTAAATGGGACTTTAACATTGGTCTAATCCCCTACCATAGCCTTTTTTTTTTTTTTTTTTTTTTTTTTGAGGGACAAATGTTTTTATATTTTGGTTTCTTTTGTATTGAGAATTTAATCTTCAATAATTTTTCTTGCTATATTTTTGCTTCTCTTTCCAAGAGTTTTGCTAAATTCCGATATATTTTGTTGTTAAATTCCAAAATATTTTGTCTTTGAAATGATCTCTGTAAATATGGTATCACCCAGCTTTGTTAATTTTGTGTTCTTGAAAAGTTCTCAACAAAGAGTTGAGGAAAAAATATTGGGATGTTCATCCACAAGATCATAAACATTAGTATTCAAAATGTATTTCATTTAGCTTTGCAAACATCATGCGATAGAAGATTAAAAAAAAAGGTTTAAAAAGAGGTGTTGATAGGACCCAAATTAGTTGTTTGAAACAAGAACAAAATCCTCTAATACTTTTAGTATGGTAGTTGAAGGGGAGAAAACAATTAGAAAATTAAGGTTACAAGACTTGCACACCAAAAGAGGGCTATGATCTGAAATTTGCCTAGAGCCTTGTCTAGCACCTTTTAGTGTTTCTAGTGGAATTGTCTGAGATTCAAATTGCCACACTCCCAATTATTGCATGGCACCTCCAGTCTTCAATGAACTTTGACAACAGAATTAGTAATGACACAAATTGTTTGTGATGCAGAGAGTTGTAAGATTTCACCGGAATAATCGAGCATAATCGAGAAATCACTATTGATAATAATGTGAAAACTTCAACTCAAAATGTAATAGCCAAGGAGTATTTCGTTAGTACACAATTTTACTGCATCAATCTAGGGAAGCCCATGGGTTGATTTGGGTCAGGTTTGAGGTAAAACCGCCACTCAACTCGATCAACTTGAGTTTCGAATTGAGCCACCCATTGACAACTATGCATCTACAGGTCTTCGATTGCCACAGCTTTACGAATCTAAAGATTGGGTTGATAGAAACCACAATGTCATGGTGGAGCTCAAATTTTCGGTGGATTTTGATGGATTTTATCAGATTTAGCCCAAATCTTACCAAATCTAGCCGGAATCTCACCACATCTGGCAAACCAATATATTAGCGGTGAACGACAAAGTCTAACGGTTGGGATTGGTCAGATCAACTGGAATAAGATTTTCTTGCAAAAAGATCTGCCACTTGACCTGTAGTTGTTGAATTTTCTTAACAAAGACCCAATGTCGACCACTGTAGTCACCGGATCGGTCGATTTTCAGTTAGGTCCAATCCTTCGAGTGGGTTAGGTTGTTGGGGTAAGTGGACAACCCTACGTCAATGAATCAGAATGAAGCTTAAGTTCTTGTGCTATTTGTAGAAAAACAAAGAAAGCAAAAATGATAAACTGAGAACCGTCTAAAAAATAGGATCTAATAAGATGGACAATTGTCGTTGCATGCATGGTAATGGGTAACAGAGCATTGCAGACTTATCACCGGAAGGAGCAGTAGATTTCAACACCATCCTCATCAGTCACAAGGCACGCAATAGTAGTTCCGCTAATCAAGCAGAGGCCATTGTCAAATCATGTCTCCCAACCTCAGGAGTTGAATGCGGAAGAAAAGAAAAGAAAAAAAAAGAAAATATATATATATATATATATATTTATATAGTCAGAAACCGTTCTCCCTTATCCAAAACAATGAAGCATAGACCAATATTTTGAGAAGTACAAAATAGGGCCTCCATTTCACAACAATATGTGCAACAATTTGAAAATCGGTCACCAACCAAAATGCTTCCCTTAGGTGGATCGAGTAAAACTTTAAGTAGCATGCAAAGTAGTTTTCTCACAAATTGAAGCTGTCTCAAAACAAATTACTTTGATAAATCAACACGAGATGAAAGAATTCCTTCAAGAAAGCTTATGTACAAACCTTCAATATATAAACAAGGCAATGGTATCATGATCATGATCATTGATTGCATTGTTAGAGCAATCATGACTATTCATTAGCATATCAATAAGGCACCACTCCTTAAATCAAACAGTTAATAACTCATTCCATTATAATAATAGATAAGAAAGGTTCCATTTGTCCAAGTCGTAATAGCTTTCTAATCCTCATTTCCAAAATCCTTACAATACAATACAAAATAAAAATCATGACTGCAGATAATCTACAAGACTTGATAAATTTTCAAAACTAAGCCCCATCTGCCAACGTCCTCTTCGATGTACTAATGTAGAGAACTGCATCAAAAGAGAACCCAATTATAGTGACACACTGATACATGCAAAATAATAATGGTATGGCCAAAAGGTAAAGTTGTTTAACAAAAGTAAAATAACAAGTCAGTCCTTTGAAATTACCATTGTTTCCACGAATGAAAGCATCGCCATACTTATTTTTCAACTGCCCATTGACATATTCTTCTGTTTGCTCCATTGCAATATTCATATACCCATCCAGACATGCAAGAATACCTGCACACAAAGATTTGGAAACATTGTTATAGCCTATGAAGTGTATGAATTTATGCTTTCATAGTCCATTCTGAACTAAACAAAGTGTGGTGCTTCACTCATCAGTCAGATGTTTATTTACGAAAAGTCAAAAATTCACTACTTGCCTCAATAGCCAAGTGGTGCTTGCCTCCCAAAAGCTCTGAATCTACCCATGGTATCAGGTATTGTACAATTCTGTTATTGTTTGACACGTATATATAAAACTTAAGGGTAAATTACACTTTTCCATCGGAATCTTTTATCCAAATTACAATGTCCCCCCAAACTTTTGAAATGCACGGCTAATTCCCTAATTTGAAAGTTTGCAACAATGTCCACTCTACCATCTAAATTGGTGTTAAGTCTCTAATTTGAAAGTTTGCAACAATGTCCACTCTAACCGTCTAAATTGGTATCAAGTCTCGCACAAAACACGTGACCCGTGGACCCACAACCCTAGCAGGAGTCCACTACATAAAAGGAAATGACTAAACATGCCTCAGACCATACATGCAATCTCACCTACTTTTCATTAGATATTATGTTAACTAAATTGTATTTAAAAACTCAAGTAATGCTGAATGAAATGCTTAGTCCCCATTTAAAATTCGATAATAGTCTACATGTTGCCAATATATATATAAAGGAGCGCTATATATGGATACCATGTGACAGATGATGATTTGTTTCAGCAGAGAGAATTAACAGAGAAATTTTATAAATTCAAAACCAATTGTGCCTTAAATAGTTTATTTTATTTATTATAGTTACAACCTTGGAGGAGGCAGGATTCTAGACTTGGTTCTACTTATAAAGGAGAACAGGTAATGCCACTGAGCAACAAGGGTCTTGACACAAGATTTTGCCATCAAAATTATTATAGCTTGAAAAGTGAGACGCCGCCAATCATAGCAGTAAATACCATTAGAATAAAGTACTTAAGAAAAAGACAGCCAATCACTTTCCAGAGGAGAGGAGGTAAACTCAAAGAGAAAACAGTTGAGAGATTTTCTCACACAGCTGGTGATTATAACAATATGTTTGCACTGAGAAAAACATAAAAACAACTTCTTGAATGAGAAAAATAGACATAGTGCCCCAAATATTAAAAGAACGAACGAATACAGGTATGATTTTGAGTATTCTTCCGAACATTGCTTTATCAAAAATAATAAAACCCCCAAATGGAAAGATGTTTGCTATGACAAAGATTACACTTCCATCAAACACTAGCAACAATAGTCTACCTGAATCATTCACCTAGCTCGCAAAAAACAAAAATATAGAACCGTGGCGCAAATGAGGAATGGAGAAACTGACCTCGATAATCAACCCCAGAATTCAGCTTGACAACAACAGGTCGGCCGCGAATTGCTTTGAGGAAATCACCTGGGGTTTTTGTAGTTGCTGATCCTTTCTCTCCAGTTCCACTCATTTTTGCTTATCTGAAATCTGAACTTTCTCTACCTATTGATACAATATCAACAGTAAACAACGAATTCATCTCACACAAAATAACACAAGTAAAATTTGTAGTTATTAATTAACATCCCAAGTGAACCCCAAAACGTCTAAGCAGTAATATTTGGTTGAAGCTTGACCAAAATATGAAGCACAAAGGCAAACCCACATAATAAATAGTTGTAGTTTCTTTCAAAGTAAGATATAAGAACAATAGAAAACTTCAACCCATTGGAAATAGTTTTACAATAACTCGTTTTTTAAAACAACAAAAGTGTTACAGAAAGAAGAGTAGAACCCTAATCCTTGATCTAGCATCAAGGATAGCAAAATACCAATTATCAATAAAGAATTCACTAAAATTTCTCTAAAGGAAACATTTTTTTCTTCTTCATCCAAATAGAGAAGAGCTTACAAAGAAAAAAGAAAAAAAGAAGCGTGAAATCAGTGACAGAGAAATCAGAACAAAGCAGGAATTTTGAAGAAAAAGAAAAAGGAGTTGGGAAGCGAGGGTACCGTACCGTACCGGAGGTATTGGAGAGGCGCGTCGGACTGGTGTTGGTGTTGGTGTTGGCGCTGGCGCAGAGCGGAGGGGCTTTGAATCTGTGATTTTGGAGGCTAGGGCTGTGCTGTGCCTGTGTGTGACTCTCTGATTTTGTGAAGCGGGACAAGTGAGAGGGAGCCAGCAGTGGAGTCATATTAGGTTGAAATTTTGTATTTTAATTAAAAATATATAAATTTATAATTATAATATCTTTTTAATACATAATATTATTTTAATTGAAAAAAAAATTGTATTAATAGATTCTTTAAAAATATATATATATATTAAAAAAATCAATCCTTAGTTCTTGGTCTAGTGACTGACTGATACCTAAAGTCTAATAAAATTTATAAAGTTTTATTTTTTATTTTTAGAAGATTTTATTTAAGTTCAAAACAAAACCTCTCAAATATTGTCAATCTTAAGGCTTTGTTTGGGAGTTCATAAATTAATTTTTTTTTTAAATATTAAATATTTTAACATACACGGAAGAAGAAAGAAGGTCTCAGTGATGTATATCTAAAATGGTCTAACTCTTGGATACACAGCATAAGTTTTAAACTTCTTTAACTTACACTCATTGAATGATCATAAAATAATATAATGGAGTGATGTATTAAAGTGAGAGAAATAAATGATTATAAAGGAATGAAACAAAATTAAGTAATCTTATTTTTTATACAAGATAGAAATTTCCTCTTGAAAACTTGAACCCCAGCCCTTACCCTCCACACTCCACAAGCATTTATACTTGTAGAGTGACCACCGCACCAAGGGTACATGATGACAGTAATCTTGTTTGAATATATTAAAATAAAGGAATGGAACAAAAGGTAAGTAATCAGTGGACCACCTTCTTCTTTATTGTAAGTTCTCTCATGCCTTATGGTGTGAAGTTTTTGCGGTGTTTAGGATTCAATGGGTAATGCCAAGGTCAGTGAAATCTTTTTTATTTATTTGGAGAAACTGGTTTGAAAAGCATCTTTCAATCATTTGGAACATGGTCTCGGCATGTTTAATGTGGTTAGTTTGGCAGAAACGTAATGCCTGCATTTTTGAAGACAAGGCGATAACTTTGGAACATCTAAAATGTTTACTTTTTCATACTTTGTTTCTTTGGGCTCGTATTTGGGGGTGTATGAATTGTACTGCTGTAACTGATTTTTTAGTTTCTATTTCTTTTAGCTCTTGATTTCACCATCGTGAACATGATGTTCAATTTTTTTTCAATAAAAGTCTTATTACCTATCCAAAAAAAAAAACAAAAAACAAAAGGTAAGTAATCATATTTGGAAGTTACATAAAAGGGAAATAATGAAATCATTTTATTACAATATTATTACTAAACCTCTATTTTTAAATTTAAAATAAAGGGCTAAATATATAAGGGTATTTTGGTAGTTTTAATAAAAAATTCATTAAATCTAAAATCATTTCCTCCAATTTCTTCCAATTATGTGGGAAATTAAAATTTGAGGTTTTAAGAGAATAGAAAGAAATTAGTATTTCTCTTTACTCATTTCATTTTCTCTCACTTAAACACCCAAATAAAAGAGTGAATTTTCCATCTCTTCCATTAAAAATTCAAAATAATAGGAGTGAGGAATATTCTAAAAGTATTGTTTTAATTCATTTCCATTCTATTTATTTCACTCCTCCCAAACTAGCTGTAAGAGTATCCACAATATAAAAAGCAGGTTATGTTATTAAACTATAAGAATTCTTGGTCTTCTTGATTATTACATTAAGAGGTGGTCTCCTTTATTAGGAGATTAGGATTCAAATCTTTCCTCCCCATTGTTGTAACTATCAAATTATAAATAAATAAAAATCCAATAGCTAAAACATATGGCTTTGCTCCATCAATAAATTAGAATGAGGCTTGCTGAGGAAATTTTTGTTAACACATGACTTTGGTCGGTCAATAAATTAGAATGAGGCTTAATTTCAAAATATTTTCGCAACAAATTGAATGCCAACTCACCATAAATTAAAATAAAGTAAAATAAGGTTATAGTAAATAAGGTTATAGTGTTGTGAGATTTTGTTATGGGCATAGATTTTCTGAACTGAACACATGTCTCAGTTTTTATAAGATACATCAAAAGAATAAAACAGAATTTGAATCATTTGATAACATTCTAAACGGAATTTGAAAAATGTGATAAAACTAGGCCCCCGAAAAGTTTAAAATAAAATAAAAGAAGAAGAAGAAGAAGAAGAAGGGATTGCGCAGTGGAACTGTGTTTAAGTTAAACCCTCTAAATTAAAGATTGGGAGAGCTCACATCATGCATATTAAGGCGTTTGGAAAAAAGAGAAGGCATCAAAGCATTCCTTCTAAGCAATCATACAAATTTTTTTTTCCTAATCCCCTTTAATGCATAGAACTGAACTAACAGGAGAAAGCGTTTTGATTGATCTTTTAGGAAACACAGAGTCACAGACTACTAATTGGAAAACACACATGGTTCTCAAACTTGTGACGAATACCGTAAACAACTAAACATCACTGTTCCCTAATTATCTACCATGGATCATTAGGCTGAGAGAAAACTTGTTGATGACATAGCCAGCCCCAGAAACAACATGATGATCTAAGCTGAGGTAAACATCCAGGCCCCTCAACCAGCAGGTCTTGATCTCTTGTAAAGTCTGATGGGCAAATAGTAGACACAGCTAGCTTCAACCATGGGAAATTCAACATTGAGATTTTAGAGGTATAGAAACAGAGAAAAGGTGTCCCACTTCAGAAGGGCATACTCTTTAATTCAAGAAAATTTCTGTGAACTGAAATAATGAGTCTCCCACTGATGGAGAATATTTTAGTCACCACAATATCAGAGGGGTACAGATCCATAAAATACAACTTCGGCTGGGCCTGTCATGTAGATATGATTATCTTCCTCCCTCCACTCAATCTGCAATGGTCCTCCAGGTAGATCAACCGTGCAATTCTATGTCAAAGAAAGAAAAACTGAACTGTTAGACATGTAAAAGCAAGCAGAGAGAGGGAGAGAGTTCGGGTAATTTAGAAACCACAAGCAAATAATACAATTTGCTTTTCAATAGTAGCATATGAGACCAGAGACCAATCATTTCTAGTGAAACAACAATAAAAAATAAAGTTTGACAATCATAATTTTTTATAGTGAAACAAAAGCAAAAAAGAGGTTTGACAATCATGAAAGTTGTTTAAGAAAAGTTAGATAATTGGCACAGGCCCCACAATCTTAAGGAGGCCAAACGTGAAACAAGATATACTTCGTGGGAAATGATAGATTATCTAGAGTAAATGAGTAATACTAATACAGCTTCCAAAGAAAATGGAACAGATTCATTCTTCTGGTGCATATACACCAGCTAGATAATTATCTCTCTCAACATTGCATGCTATATTTACCCTTTCAGCATGACCTTCA
This sequence comes from Quercus lobata, assembly GCF_001633185.2. Taxonomy (NCBI): domain Eukaryota; kingdom Viridiplantae; phylum Streptophyta; class Magnoliopsida; order Fagales; family Fagaceae; genus Quercus; species Quercus lobata. The sequence continues at coordinate 46,695,681 of NC_044910.1, read as the reverse complement.
AGAACTGCTGCAACAACAGTTGCACAAGCTCCAGTTCCACAAGCTAGCGTTGCTCCTACAATTAACAGTTCCAGAGTTCAGCTTTCCAATCAGAAAACAAAGTAAGAAACCTGGAAGAGATTGGTGAAGCACATGAATACATTCAATTTGCACAAAGCTCACAATAACTGACCTGCCCCACGCTCCCAGACACGCATTTTTAGGTGTAAACGGGAGAAAACTTGGACAAACTCTGCAAATCAGATCAAATGGGAATCATGATTAGAAAATCATATGTTTCAACAATAAGAAGTTGCATATTATATTTAATATGACAACAATGAGAGATCCAAAATATTTTGTTCAAAGTAAAATATCTATTTTTTAGTAAAATAACATGGTTGTGTAACTTCTTGTCATGTAGGGGTGGCAAAATCCGACACGATCCGCGAACTCGACACGGCTAACCTATTTATAAACAAGTCATGGGTTGAGGCTAAAGGGGTTCGGGTCAAATTCGGGTTGATACGGCTGACCCGTTTATTAAACGGGTCGTGTTCGTGTTCAACCTATTGAATCCGTTTGACCCGATTAGCTTATATAGGTAATGTTACAATTTTACCCTTAAAACCTAGGTATATAAGCTTAGCTATGGTTTATTCTCCTGCTCAAAACTAGACCTCCTCTGGACCTTGTGTCTCTTCATTTTCATCAATAGTCAATACTCTATCTCCTCCAACTCTTCTTCTTCTCCTCAAAACTCTAGCCGATCCTACAGATACAGATTCTACAATCTACACTATAAAATCAAAACCCTAGCCGCCTCATGTCTCTCAACCCTCTACTCTCTCTTCCCCTCAAATCCCTAGCTGACCCCCTCTAATATCACTTCCCCTCAAAACCGTGGTTGCCCTCTCTATTCTCTGTTCTCCTTCACGACTTCACAGCTTCACCAGTTATTTTTCTTCAGCTTTCAACCACCGAATCCCCTAGCAAGGTATACATGTTATATATTTTTGTTTTGTTTTCTTACTTATGAAATTTTCAATAATTGTAGATTTTGTTTATTGTGTTAACAGTTAATCATTATCAGTTTGTATTCTTTATGCACAATGGCTGGGAAAGAGTCTTCAGAAATAAAAATTTGAAGTTTGGTGCAGTGGACTCTCTGTCCTAGAAAATGCAGCAATTCCTTTCACCCCAAATGCACAAAGGCTGGGAAAGCTAAGGTATAAATTCGCAATTTTCTTTTGTTGCCATGAAAATTTTACATTTATTACTTTTATCACTCTTAGATTTAAGATTATTGTAGTAAAGATGTTAAAAGGTAAGTTATTGTAGATTTTATTTATTGTGTTAACAGTTAATCATTATCAGTAATTGTAGATTTTATTTCTGAAGACTCTTTATGAACGTGGAGAGAGTGGAGGACTTCAATTAACAGTTAATCATTATCATGTTGATTGTTTAGTACCAATAGTAGACTTGTTTGTATTCTTTTTGTTGATTTTAAAATAACTAGGTCTTGCTCTATGATTTCTTTTCAAGTTTCTTTGTATCTGTCATCTTAAAATAAAATAATTGTAGATCCATTCGTTTATTTTGTTAATCACTATCATGTTGATTTTTTTTTTTTTGAGATAAAAGATAGAAATTTTATTAGATACTATATGATAAACAGAACATGTAACATCAAAATAGGGGAAAACCAGACCTATTTTGCAGAAAAATAAATACTGCAGAAAACAAACACAGCAGAAAAATAATACTGTGCAGAAAAACTACACTGCAGAAAAATAACATTGTGCAGAAAAACACCAATGTGCAGAAAAACTACACTGCAGAAAAATAAAATTGTGCAGAAAACACCACTGTGCAGAAAATCCATGTGTTTTTTGTGTACTGAATTTCATTGGGAATTAATAGAGTTTAGGTTCATTTTTATTTTCTGGAGGAATAGGTGTTATTGGATGAATGGTTTTTGGTTCTATGTTGTGCTAGGAATGTACTAACCATATTTTGATGAAAGTAAAAGCGATTTAGCATCTTATTTTGTTTGTTGCTTCGTTGTTTTCTTGATAGCCTTATTCTATGCTGAGATGAATGTTATTCTGTTCTTAGTTTTTTTTCTATTCTAAATGATAAGTTTTTAATGTTTCATTAAATTTTTTGATGTAGAACTTGCACAATCACAGTTGGAAGAGCTCACTGAACATATAATGAACATGAACATCAATAAGGATGAGCACATGGAAGACACCTCTTCAATGGGACCCTCAAATCTCTTCTAATCCAGTTTCTGTCTTTTCCTTTTTGATGTGGCACTTGGATGGTTGGACTTGGATTTTGCCATCATGGAAATATTGATCTGTCATGTGATTATTTTGGTTTGTCTTTTAGTTTTTGATATGGCACTTGGATGCCATGTAATAATCTTGGTTTTTTATTATGAAACTTTGACATATTATTGAATTTGATGGAATGGAGGTTGGAACCTTTTGGACTAGTAATTTTATTTTGAAGGAATGAAAGAATTATTTGCTACAGTTATTATTTGAATTTTTATTACTTGATTTATGGTTGAATTATAAATTTAGATATATGGGAGTTGATAGCAGGTTATTCAGGTTAAGTTTAATTAAATAGGTTGTTTGGGTCATAATCAAACAAGTTATTTGTGTCGATCCTAACGTGACCTACTAATTAAACGGGTTAAATGTGTCATGTTGGGTTACCCGTTTAATAAACAGGTTGTGTTAGGGTTGAGGAATCCTGACCCGTTTACTAAACAGGTCGGGTTTGGGTTGACCCATATAACATAATACTCACACCTCAACCCAACACGTGAACACGAATTGCCACCCCTAATGTCATGCCATGTCTCACATGGTCCCACCATCCATGCATTTGGCATGCAATATGTAACTGGGGTCTGCCATGTGTCTTTGTGCACAAGACCAGTGCAAATAGCACTACTTCTAAATAAAAGAGATAAAGAAGGACAAAGCCAAAAAAAAAATTCTAGTCTACATCAATGAATCCTGAGGAAAAATACTCATAACTGATTCCAATTAAAAAATCAGCTCCACAGATTAAATCTAACCTGTGTTAGTTCGTGCAGGGAACATCTCATGATGCTCAAAACTTGGACCAATTTTGGCTAAATCTAATTCATCAACCTGCAAATTCTGTTTGATGACAAGCATAAAAGCAAAAGATTAACATCAACAGAGCTAATGGACAACAGCAAAACTATTTTTTTAGCTAAAAAACAGCAAGACAAATGTTTCAACAAAGGAATAGAGGTAGACTGAGTCAAGTGTAACTATACAATTTATCATGTCCAACATTTGTTTGACAATAAAGCCAGACCATAATACAATTGTTACTTCAAATTCAATTTCAAGTACTCATAGAGGTTTCTCAAAAAAAAAAAAAAAAAAAAAAAAAAAGAATTCCTGTCATAGAGAACTAGTTGCTATTGATTGATTGAATTATCACATGTCAAAGTCACACAGCGTTCCTAATTGGGCGCACATTTTTTAGTTCATCCTGAAGAATGCAAAAACTAAATGGTCATATGATGACCCAATTGTAACTTATCAAAAGTACAATAGTGTAGTTATTAATGTCTCTAAGGGTCCATTTGGTTAGGCGTTTTGGGAGTCTAAAAGTGCGTTTTTAAAACCCAAAACTTTGTTTTCCAACAACAACTCCTCATAGCTTTTTTACATATGCTCATTTTAAACTTAAAACACCATTTTGCAACAGCTTATCCATTTTAAACTTAAAACACCGTTTTGCAACAGCTTATCCAAACGCACCCTAATTGTTGGAAAATAATGTGCTACATACCACATAATATTAACAATCAGCACACCTTCCAATTATATCTTTAACTTCACCTAGGATGAAAAATGTGCCAAAGAGCAGAGAGTTCAAAGCAAAAAGGGCATAGAAGTGCTATATAAAAGTGAATGAAAAGGCACAATTTCTTCTCTCAACTGTCAACAATGCATACCTGACCTCCTTTTGCACCAAACGTCACACAGTGAGGATTTCCCATACTAACACAGGTCACATGCCAGGTTACTCCATCAACATCTAGCTCTGACTTAACCACAGATTGATCTTTATTTGCAGGCAATTTTGTGGGTACATCTGATCCTTTAAGTATTGGTTCTCCCATGTCAACTCTAACCTGATATTGTAAGAAAAAATGTCTGATAAATTGAGATAAAACACTAAATAACACAAAGACGGCTATCAATTCCTAAGTGAAAACAGTTTCTATGCATTTCAAAAGCACCATATTTCTAATGCCTAAAAAAGCACATCACACGTCAAAACTCATGTAAATTGCAACATCTAAGATATTGTATAACATACCTTGCCATCTTCTAGGATTTCTGGAACAATGAGACCAGCACCAGTATGTACTGTAAAACTGCAGAATAGTATATAAAAAGGAATTATCAATCGCCGTTTTCAATAACATATGTTCTAATTTATTTAAAATTATCAAAATCAAACAGCTATCAAAATTGTTTTCCAAAAACTTAGTCTTTCTATAGACATCAATTTTTGTCCTCTACAAGTTGCAAATTCATTGTTGTCTTAGAGAAAAATCAATTTCGAAAGAAACTGAGTGTAAGCTTTGACACACTAATGAAAAAACACACACACACGCAGCAATGATAGTTAAGTATGAAAAATATCAAACACAAAATAAACTTAAAAATTACCTGTGCCTCCCATTCAAATTCTCAAGCTCGGCAATGAATCTAGCGAAGCATCTCACTCCATTACCGCACATCTAGAAGATAAAAAAATCAATATTCAAAACTTCAGCAAAACCCTTATACATTCACACAAGGCATTCAAAATCATATAGACATGTATAGAACTATCAATTCAACGCACAAAGAACAAAGTTTCAAGCATAGCCAATAATACCTCAGGCTCGCTACCATCTGAATTGAAAATCCTCATGGTATAATCAGTGCCGTCAATACCCGGCATTGCAAATATAACTCCATCAGCACCAATCCCAAAGTTCCGATCACACAGCTTCACCGCTTGCTCCGGCGTAACCCTAGGCTCTGAAGAATCCCTATTATCTACCTATTCAAAAATCACCAATCAATATTAAACCTAAACAGGAAAAAAAAAATTAATAATTTTTTTTTTCCTATGCTATTTATACCAAAATGAAGTCGTTGCCGAGGCCGTGGTACTTGACGAAGTGAAGGAAGCCAGCCTCTCGTCGGTCAAGAAACGACGTCGGAGCAGTCGAGACCTTCTGTGGAGCTTGGGTGCTCATGGAAGAAGAAGCAGCAGACGCTGAAATGCGAAACCTAGGGCATAGCCCGGCGATATTGTACTTGGGGAAACTCAATTGAATAGTTGATGATGAAGAAGAAGATCCGGTGAGAGTGAGTGAGTTGCGGCGGCGAATAGGTGAAGTGAGAGGCACAGAAATTGTGGCGGCAATGGCCATGGATTTTGACTAGTACAGTACAAACTACTCTTTACTATTTTTCAAGTTCTCTATCTCTCCCTCTCTCTCTCAAGGTAAAGCGACGCTGCTTGTCGTTATTTTGCGAGAGATTGCTCAGAGTGCCGTTGACATTAGTGTTTCGCGGTTTGAGAAAAATGGATTTAATGGGTTTTAACTAAAGGCCCATTTATGGGTAAATGGGTTTAATTACGTGGACTGGTTGTAACTTGTAATGGGTAAAGGCCCATATGTTTCATATTCATTACTCGTTTATAGAAAAGTAACACTATTTCTTTGGGTCTTATTGTTGGTTGCTTTTCCATATTAATATTTAATTGGTTCGGTTAATGTATATCCTAAGGGTATACATTAATCATTCATTTTATGAAAAGAATTTCAGAGAATTGAAAAAGATATCAAAATAGTTAGGTCATATTTGATAATTATTTTTGTTTTTTGTTTTCAAAAACTTGTTTTTGGGAATAAAAACAAAAAACCGATTTCTTATGTTTTCAAAATTAAAAATGTGTTTGGCCGGTTCAAAATAGCATAAAATTGAGTGAGCATTTCCTCAACCTAATAACTAAGTGATGAACCGTTTTTTATAATTGATTTTAAACTTTATTTATTTTGCTTTATTTTTTGAAAAAGCCAAATACTAAAATACATGTGCATATACAATCTCATGCTAGCACAACAGGTACATGCACATACTGCCAAAGTAAAACAAGTACACTAAACACAAATATTACGGGCCCATTTGGTACATGTGTTTAAATACATGTTTTCTGTTTTTAAACAACATTACATGTATTTTTATACATTTTTTCAGCTACATGTATCTTCAAAAAATACAAACAACATTATTAGAACAACGTCACCAAACAGTCCCGCACATCTTTCAAACACATGCAAAAGCTGAACATGAGATATCAACATAGCTACACAAGTCATAATGAGCCGGTCTCCACTTCCTAGATTAAACACATTGAAGCTCCAATTTTCTAACATGATGAAATCAGTTTGCAAAGAGCTATTGCAAAATGGATCTGAATATCGTGAATGTCTAACATGCACATATTTCATTCCAATTGTGACCTCCCTTGGCTTTTACTTCGGATGAGAATGTTGTGCTCATGATTCGCCGTCTTCTTGAAGGTAGGTTTCTAGTGGTGCTACACCATAGGTTGATGGTTGGTTCAACAATGGCAGTGCGACAGGGAGGATTTTGTGGATGACAATAGGGAGAGAGATTGGTGGGTTTGGCCGCACGTTTTAAAATTTATTCGTGTGCTTTTGGTTTTAATTTTTTATGGCTTAGCCAAAATAAGTAGCCTAGATCTCATTTACATACACTTACTTAAAATTCAATATATCTTACCACTCTTAACAACATTACGTTCAAATATATGATAAGATGATATGTTATATGAGGATTGAAGAGGGTAAAACATGAGTTTTATACCACGTTATTACAAAATTTAATCCCATATCACATTTTAAATATGAATATCAATAAATAAAAAAAAGTGTATATTACATGTGAAATTATGTACGTTGCATGTACACAAGATATACAACAATAAATGTCAAACAATATCTTCAGCTAGGAAATTACTAGTTGGACTAAAGCTTTACGTTCAAATGACTCAAGCTCTGTGTCGGTAGTGCCCTTGCAATTTGCCTCATTCAGACTTTTTTGTTTGTTGAGAAGATGCTTTATTCAGTTATTCAGACTGGAGTGGACATTGAGCACAATATTTCTTTGCTATGGACCAAAATAGAGCCACTTGCATATTGCAAGTGGCCGTACCTTAATTATGATGAGGAGAAATGATTATCCGTCAAAGTCAACTCAACTATATATGAGAAAATATTGGCATTGATTTTATGGACCTTTTTAACGGTATCCGAATAGCTACGCATGGGTTATATATGTGAGCCTCATATATTTTTTGGACTGAAATATTGCACTCATTCTTGGACATTTTTCGTTGCATTTTCGAGTAAAAATTGCACCGTTTGAAAAATGCTAAAGACTTTTCGTCAAATTGAATGGAATGCATTATTGAATGAGATTTTTTTTTTTTTTTTTTTTTCAATATAATTGATCAAAGAATGGAGATTGGAGATTGAAGCCATTATTCTAAAGTTGGCTGTCAATGAATTGTATTTTGTAGTTGGAAAGAGTTTTTGATCACAAGTCACAACATTTTGGATCTACTTTCACCTGATCCACCGAATGTAGCCACACTATACGTTGAATAATGCAATTAAAAATCATTGTATAGTTTGGCAAGAATCTATGGGATAATATCAATCCAGAGATTACAACATATAATAGTCTAACAGATACAAAGTCAGAACACTTTCAATAAAAGCCTGCAACACAAAACCCATACTTTTGTTAACTCTCTGGCCTCTCGTCTCATGGACTCAAATACTCATAATAAGATAACATGTATATCTAGAGTAAATTGTTAGTTGTTCAAATTGAAAATAAACTAAGAGGAGGCTTGGATGAGTTTATATTCTTTTATTTATTTTATGTATTTTTAAAAAATAAACTGAATAAAATTATAGGTAACTTAACCCCCCAAAAAAAGCCTTTTTTAAAAAAAAATAAATAAAAGATTGCGAATAGTCTGATATTTTAAATGAATTTAATTAAATGGTAAAACTTAAGTGCAGTTTCTTTTGTGCTTTTAAGTTTTTAATTAATTTCAATCAAGTATTTGCATAGATCAATGAATTATACAGTTAAATTTAATTATCTTTAATTTAAAAATAATGTTATTTTTATTACATTGCTTAATATGATTACTTTGTTAAATTAAATTAGAAATATAATGTACACTATACTAACTAAATTTTGTTCAAAATTAAAACAGATATAGGATATATTTTTTTCAAGCATAGGCTAAAAATACATGTGAGGCAAATATTAGATCATAGGTAAGACACATTCGAATACTTTTTCTTTTTGAGTTGAAGTGTGATAGGCTAATTATAATGATATATCTTATGGTGTTCATGTTCATGTAGTTTATCCTCTCCTACAAATAATAATAATAATAATAATCATCACACCTTCATCCCTCCAATTATGTACGCTTGCGTGAACTTATCTAAAAAAAGAGAGATATCATGTTCACAATATTTTTCTAATAAATTTTATATGGTAGGTTTTTACGTGTTGTTAATGATAGAGGAGAAAAACAATTTCAATAATATGTTCAAATTAGAATTAATAATAATTAACTATTTATGATTTATTATGAAAATATTGTAGATATAACCAAAAAATCAATTTTCCTCTAAAGTGACTTTAAACAGTGAAAAACACGTACCTATTAGTCTATTAACAAACTAAAAGTGAAGCCACCGCTTTTGAATGCAATGTGGTTCAGTTGCTTTTCAAGTTTCAACGGTTCAACCCGCATAAATATTAAAGAGTATTGTGTTTTTGTTAGTTTTGGGAACCGCGTTGAATTTGTCAGAAGAGAGACCTAAGTACAAATCTTGTACGGAGACTGACGTCGCTACAATCTCTAGAAGGAAATCCAAAAAAATCTAAGAAAATCCAATATTGGCAAAAGTTAGAAACACAAAGTCAAAAATTAACTATACTTTCTTTCGAAACAGTTTCGGTCTATACAATCTGTTTTTTTATGATAGTTTTTTTTTTCGTACATTAAAATATCTAATCGATTTTGAGTGTAACTAAAAATTGAATTCTAAATTTTTTATTCAATCATCAAAATTTTATTATGTAGTTGACTTGGAGAATTATTCAAGTGTAGTCTAATAAAAAAACATTTATTCCGGTTAAAAAAACAAAAAACTTTTTTTTTATATAATATCATATAAAATAAAGGGATTTGTAAGGTGAAAAAAGACACAAAAAAACTGGTTAAAAAAGTCAAAAAGAACGCCATATAGTACTAAAAATGTTGAAAATTTTACACAAAGGTGAATAAAGACAAAAACTTTTGTCAGAAAAAATACAAAAATATTGCTGTTACTAAATAGAATAAACAACATATTAAGGAATCAGCAATTTGAATTTTTCTAATTTGTCTAGCGTGTAATTTATCATGACCATTTTTCGTTTTGATATTTTACTTATGAGAAATTAGAAAGGACAATGTGATCATTTTTTGCTTTTAATGTAGCAATTATTTGAATGTGACAAAATTACAGGAGCTAACCATGATATAGAATCATAGATGATACAATGACATGTGTCAATGTTTTAACCAATGAATCATATATTATACTAACTCTTTTACAGTTCAATGCCTAATTAACAACTGGTTTGATAGCTATGTTGCTATTAACAACTGGTTTTGAACTTGTACATTTATTGACTAAAGTTTTCTGTCTCATTTGTTTGATAGTTAGCTTGTGAAGATGAAAAGGGTAAAGTGATCATGTTTTGCTTGTAATGTAACCATTTACTTTGTATGTGACAAAATTCGGAGTGGGGCATGATATACATGATAGAAAGACATGTTTATAAATTATAATGGTTTAACCAATGAATCATTATACTACTCCTTTCACAATTCAATGCATGAGTACGATTTTGATAGTTATGTAGCAAACAACTGGTTTGATCACCTATATTTATTGACTAACCTTTTCTATCTCATTTGTCTAAACGTGTAATTTATAATTTATAATGGAAAATTCTTGTTTAAATTTTTGCTTGTGAAGATGCAAGGGCAATATGATGATGGTCTTTTTTTTTTATATATTATATTTTACACATGGATTCAGTGAATTTTAAATTCATGATCTTACCCTCCATTTTGTGATTATGGGAAAGAAAAAGTTTAAATCCAAACCATATTTGGGTTATTTTCCATCAACTTTTTATGTGGTGATTGGAAAGATCATATATATATAGTTTTAGTCACACGACCTTTTTAATTAATTATGTGACTTATTTAAATAATACATATGGATAATTGTATAAATCGTCATGTAGCGAGTTGAAGGAGATTCCTCAAAACTAGTTTGAAACAAAACTTTATCTTTATAGGAAAAAAGAAAAAAAAGAAAAAGAAGTGTCTCTACATTTATAACTCATTGGGCCAATATGATGATAAGTTGCTTGTAATAAATTCTTGGACAATGACAAAATTAGGATTTAGGAGAGCTCATGTGATCTACATAACTACATTGGACAATTTTCCATTAAAAAAAAAAAAAAACTACATTGGACAATCCTTTTAATAGCAAGACTTTATTACAAGATTCTCATCTACCAACTACCATGCATTCAATATACAATTAGTAATACTTAGTGGCCTTATAGTTTAATCACACCATCTTACCATGCGTTCAATATACAATTAATAATACTTAGTGGCCTTATAGTTTAATTACACCATCTTTCCAGTAACATGAAGAAGTTATCTTATTTTTCTGCAGGGACCAACCAAAAAAAAAAAAAAAAAAATTCAACTCGTGAGAATCCATGTGTGAATTCCATGAATAATTCAATGATCTAGTTGCATTAATTGAATATGTCCAAATAGAAAACAGTCTAATTCGATCTAGATAAACTTAAGAATCAACGCGATTTATCTCATTAGCTAGGAATAATAAAAGTCAATCACCAACTCCGAAGTACTTTTCTTTTAACTTTTGATTTGTTTTGGTAGTTGGCACCCTTAACCACCTGCTTTAAATTTATTCCTTTGAATAGAAAATTTTAGGGATATAAAAAATTTCACAATTATTGTTACAATTTGTCACTTGATGAATTGTGAATGATGGAGTTTAAATAGTGGCTTCATACCTCTATTACTCACAACTCCTTATGTAGTAAGTTGTGATAAAAATTGTGAGATTTTTTGTGTCCTTAATATTGCTCTGTTTGAATTTTAATGCAACCATGTTATGGAACGTGGAGTTGACCAGATATAATGATACAAACCTTTATAAAATCCATATGGATATGTTAAAAAATTATTCAACCAATAAACAACTAAGATTAAAAAAAAAAAAAAACTGCCAGCGACGAATGAGATAATATATGTTATGTTAAGCTCGAATGCAGGAGGTAGATTCATCTTGAAACAATCGTGGAACTTAATTAATATATTTTTTAAAAAAATATTTTTTCAAATTCAAATCTCCTGTCTTCCAATTATTGAATTTAATAAATAAAATAAAATAAACAGCATCTCTAAAATTCTTAAGGCTGAAAATCACAAAAATTTATGATTGAAAGTCTAATTTCATTTTGAGTGATACTAGGGATATGTTACAATTTTCCTCACATAATTCTTACAAATTGACGTGATATTAATCAGAAAAAAATAAAATTATGATATTCATTTATTATGTTGTTGAAGTCATCCAATCACATAAATTATTATATCAATTTATAATTTTTTTAAAGTAAAATTTATATCCACGTAGTGTTTTTAAAATATATAGTTTCGGTCAATACTCATCACTTAAAAGTTCAAGAGCAAACGGTACGATTTACCATTGCTGATTTGACTTGTTTGCCATGTATCAATCAAAGAAATTTCACAAGAACAATGTTACCAAAGTCTATTGGGGTAATTAGACTGTAGCAAAACTCAAGCTGTATATGCAAGGACTCAGATAATTGAATTATGTGTATATGGCTGCAACACTACTTACATCAACATTTGGAAGAGAAGCAAAAAAGAAAAAGAAAAAGAAAAAAAAAAAAAACTGTCGGTTACAGTGATGTTAAGAATACTATATAATATGAATGGTTGTAATTGGAATATTAATTTCATCTAGATTTACTGTTAATCAATTTTTATTATGCACTAATCACAAAACTTCACGTTAGCATTTGTTGGACAGTGACCACCGTAAATTTCTTCTGTAAATCCAAAGAAGAAGTCCTTGGTCAGAGATAAAACAGCAATCTGGTTTTGGTGGTTCGATGATGCCTGCTTCTGCTGATCATGCAGAGAGACCTTGACAACCCTCCATATTCGATTCGTCGGTAATGTAACAGACATTGAGTTTAGCATACTTGCCTTCTTAAGTAAAAGCTCCATTAGTAGTAGTTGATCTTCTTTGATGCTAAAGCCCAGAAACGTAACAACTTTGAGGTGATCAAGTTGTGAAGTATTGGACTCAACGGTTGCAAAATCCATCCACAAGTGAGGCTCATGCCAGTATTGGTGAAAATATGGACAGGGGACACAGTTGTTGGCACGTTCAATCTGCATTTATTGTTGTTTTTTTTAGTTGAAAGGAGTGAGTTAACGAATACTTGGTAGTTGGAACCTTTTCATAAGTGTGATAGATAAGAAAAACACTTACTTTGATAAACAACCTTTCCAAGATAGGCGCTATGTTTAGGAAGCAAGCCAGTGAGTCCCTCTTGGACCTGTTGATCAAAGAATCAATCCACCTTAATTCCTTTAATTTGTTGAATTGGAATCTGAGGCACCTGAAGATCACCCCTGCTGAACACAGCCACTTTGGAAATGGCATATACATAGTTCTTGTCAACAAAAAAAAAAAAAAAAAAAGATTTCCATGTCTTAAGAAGAAAATTTTGGTAATGAGGTGAAGAATCAGTACCTCAAGAAGCCAGCCGCTTATAGTGAGAATCTCAACTTCCTTGAGAGAGGCCAAAAGCAATAGGATTTCCTCACAATCAAACTCATTATTGCCAAGTCCATCCTTCAAGTTAAGCACCACGTTGACCAAGTTTAAAGTGTTTACCAAATGAATCTGTGGAAGAACTCCTTGATAACTAAATGACTTCAGGATTGGTGCAGAGATAGTGAGATCCACAATATCTGGACAATCCAACACCACCAAGTTCTGCAGACAGTTCCCTGCTTCTATATCAAGGCTTTCTAATCCAACACACTTTTCAATCTTCAAACTTTCAAGAAGCTGACAATTGGAGAACAAAGCCGAAACCAAGTCTTTGGCAAGGTGGGACACTGACCTGAGATGCAGGGTTTTGAGAATAGAAAAGCTTGCTTTCTTTGTGGGATTGTCAGAAAAGCCCTGACAAGTTTGCTCCAATTTCAGCTTGAACTTGCCACTTGTTTTCTCTCTTTTGGAGAACTCAAAATGAACCTCATTTTCTGCTCCCTTTGTAGCCAAGACAATCAAATCTTTCTTGCTCTCCGGGAAGTTAAGGCACAACTTCCATACCTCTGGACAGTCATAATAAGACCTTAATATTGTACCGATGACTTGAATTACTCTCTTGCAATCTTCATGATTGGTTATTGGGTTTGTATCAAAGTCCATATCTACTTGAAATGGTGTCCAAAGGTTCTTCCACACAGTTGAAAGAGTGCTAGTTCTTACTGCCTCCTCTAATGGGAGGAGCGACAAGATGCGCCGGAGGATTTCAAACGGTAAGCCGCTGATTGAATCAAGCCTATCCTCCATGATTTCTTTACCCTGAACCAAAACCAACCAATTAGACCCAATAATGGAAATATTAACCAGATATATTGTGGACAGAGAGGAAAAGTTCAGCTGCTTGATAGGTTTTCCAAGGAGCAAAAATAATCGAGCGCATCTAAAGTTATCCAAGCAAATATAGACCGTACAGAATTGCTGCAGATAATGTTCATGGACCACGTGCTGTCAAAACTGACAAATTTTTTAAGCTGATATATGAAGCATTCACAGTGATATTCAAGCCTTTATATAAAATCCTTATTCCATCGAATATTAATATTTAAGAAAAATGATATGTCTATATCATTTTTATAATATTTTTACAACAAATTTTAAGTGACAGGTTGTTATTGGTTGTTATTATTAGGGCAAAAAAGCAATCTTAGTATTAGATTTAAATTTGAACAAATAATAACTAACTACTTATGATTTATTGTGAAAATGTTATAAACACTTCATCTCTTAACTTAATACAACTAATAATATCTTTTGTATTTTCTTACAAGGGAAAGCAATTGACTATTATGTTATAATAGATTCTCAAAAAGAAAGACTTTTATAATACCTTTGAAGTATGACTTATGACTTCGATGCTAGGTGTTGATTTTAAATTTTTAATGCTCCTAGTTAGGCGGAGAAGAAAACATACTGCGTACTTAACAGGTAAGAAGCCTCCTAAAAAAATCAAAAAAAATGTAAAAAGCCCCTATCCCACAGTCCCACTCCTACGACTTTAAGCTCCTTCAGAAATGATTAATCATTTCCAAAAGTCTTGTGATCCCCATTGGCTATTTGTAACAACTTAAAAGTCTCTGTCCCACCGTCCCACTCTTACAACCTCAACTCCTGATGAAAAACTATTCCTTAGATGAGGAATAGTTAAATCATTATCAAGAGTCTTTGTAATCTTTATTTAGTTTATTTCAAAAATTCTTTAAAATCCTATCAACTACATGCTATATGACCTCGAAAATTGAGTAAATGTAAAGACACATCCAAGCACACACCTGAATCAGTGGTAGTTTTAGAAATTTTTTTCTAGAGTGGTCGTTAAAGAATTTAAATTAAACACAATTTGAATATATTGACAACACACCAAAAAAAAAAAAACATGAAATTTTACAAAAAGATTTTATTAACAAATGCCATAAGGACATATGTTAAAGATTAATAAAAATGTTCAATAATCAGTGTAATGTACATCTTTTAAAAAAGAAAATACATTTGTTAATGATACACTGGTTTGCAGGCATAAATTCATTGTAGTTATGTATACTCTTTTTTGGATATATTCCTCCAATTTGACATATTTTTTAAAGGAAAATTTTAACCAATACCCTAAGGGTATTAGTTTATAAACTATTTATAGAAATATTTTATTGAGAAAATGATAATACAATAAATATTGATGACAGATTTTTATATTTCCCATGAAAGTGGTGTCAAAACTTCCTTATTATAGTTTATTAATAAGAGTCATGCTAACGAGTGCCCTTAAGATATTGGTTAACAATCCAGTTAAAGAAATATTTTACGAGAAAAGAAAAAAAAAACAATTAATATTTTGACAGTTTTTTTTCATTTCTCATAAAAGTAATGTCAAATCTTTCTTAAAATGAATTGTTAACTAATATTTTAAGGGCATTTGTTAGCATTTCCCTATTAATAATTGCCCTAAGGACATCCGTTAACATGACCATTTTTTAAAATAAAGTCTAGTTAATGAATACTCTAAAGGGGCACATGCTAAAAATTAATAAATGCTCAATTATAAGTTGTAATACACATTTTTCAAAAAATAAAATATACAGTGGGTTCCAGTTAGCTCAACTGGTAAAGTCTCTGATGGTTATATAAGAGATCTGGGGTTCAATCCCCGCCTACACCAAAAACTGATTGGTGTTTTGGTTTAATGATAGAAAGCGCTCATCAGGAGTGGACGCCATAAATTGAATCTCTCTAAAAAAAAATAAAAAAAAAATAAAATATACAAGTTAATAATTCATTGGCTTACACACACAAATTTGTTGTGGTTGTACATGCTTTTTTAGATGGATTCAAATCTTCTAGATTTCTTAGGGTACTCTGCCTTTAATGATTTAAGCTTAACAATTCATTAATGATTTAATGGTCTAGATTTTGTCATGTCAGCATTTCACTAAAAATAATCTTAATTATTTTGTTTGCAACATTATTTTATTATTTTAAGAGTATTGTAAGTGTAATGCTGATATAACAGAATCTAAACCTTTAAATCATAAAAGAATGGTTAGGATTTAAGGAAATCTATTAGTAGAGTATTATAGGAAATCTAGAAGATTTGAATTTTATATCAAAGTGGTCATAATATCAATTTGTCTAGAAATTATGGCTCGTTTGGTAACAATGTTAAAACAATGAAAATAGTTGTTTAAACACCACAATACGTATTTCCACACACTTTTTCACCCACATGTATTTTCAAAAAATACAAACAATATTATTAGAACAACATTACCAAACGGGCCCTTAAACAACATTACTAAAAATCCCTTACCAAACAAGCTGTAGTCCAAACTGCACAATAATTTCCCTCAAGCCACGTGGGTTAGTTTCTTTTATAAAAAGGGTACAGTGTTAAGTTCCTTTATAAGTTTAGAATTGTAGCATTTTTTTTTCCTTCCAAATATAAGTATAGTGTCTACATTATTGAAACTTGAATTTTAAAATAATATTGTAAATGGACATCATTTTTATTTCTTTTTTAGGACCCATATTAATTTCTAATGCCTATTTTGTTTGTAGTTTTTAACCCAAAACTAAAGAGTTTGGACCAAATAGAATAAAATTTCATATTTTTTAATCCAAAAATTAAGAAAAAAAATTTGAGCCAAAAACTAAAAAGACATTTTAAAAAAAGAATCAATTTAAGGCCAAAAATAAAATGGACCAAACTGGATTGACATCAACCGAACAAACCAAAGTAGACAAAATGAGACCAAAGTGGACCGAATAAACTGAAGTGGATTGAATGGGACCAAAGTGTGTTGAATGGACCAAATTAACCAAATTGACCAAAATGGACAGAATGGATTTTAGTGGAATGAATGGACCAAAATGTTATGCTGATGTAGCTTAATAGGAGTATAGAAACAATAAATTTTATGCTTTGGCTTTTAGATATTATATATATTGATTGGTTATATTGATGTTAATAGGTCCTTATGTTATGGTTCATCACATTTTTACTATTAACCCACCTAAAAATAATATCATTTTTATGATTTTTTTTATTATTCAAAACAACATTGTTTTTGGTGGATCAACACTAAGGATCTGTTTGGGATCCATTTATTTTGCTGAAATTGAAAACTTTTTGCTGAAAATACTGTAAATAAATGTAAAAGTTTTACGAAATAGTACAGCGAGACCCATGAATAGTACCAAAAAGTGCAGTAACGCTCATGAATAGTAGTAAAAATAAGCTGAATAGTAAAATAAGCTGGCTTTCTAATCGATAGCCAAACGCACACTAAAGATTCTCTAACAGAAGATGCAAGTGGCACATTGACATCTTTCTTTTCTTTTCTTTCTTCTAAAAAAGGGGGGAAAAAGAGAAAAAAAAAAAAATCCCTTGTAATAGTTAGTGTCAAGACTCAAAATCAGTTAAAATTACATTTATGATGTCCAAGTCATAATTAATTGGGATAGTGGCCGTTAGGGATGGCAATTTTTCCCCGCCCCGCTTGACCCGCCCCTCCCCGCTTCGCCCCGTGCGGGTTTTCCCTGCCCCGCAAAGGTGGTGGGGCGGGGATGGGGCGAGATTTTAGACCCACACCACGGGGCGGGGCGGGGATGGATTTACACTTTTTAGACCCACCCCGCCCCATCCCCGCCCCGCCCTGCATTAATAAGGGTTAAATTATAATTTTATTGTACCCTAAAACCCTACTATTTAAACAAAAATATCATCAGCTTATTTTATTCTACCTAACGTGGCTCTACCTCTTTTTTCTCTCTAGCAAAGTTGGAAATAAGGTACCAATTTTAACTCTCTTTTTTTTGTCTTTATTGGAAACAAATTTATATACTATTGAATTGATGATTTCATTCATGATTCATACGGTTTTTCTAAACTTACTTTTCATCATGAACATAATATAATTTTTTTTAAAGAGTTATGGGTCTGTGGCTCTAAATATGTGTCTGTGTCATTGTTTTTGTAATTTTGTGTGGGCATTTGGTTGCTTAACAACACTGTTTCTTTAAGCTTGTTAAAATTTTATTTTATCATGTTATGAGATTTTTGTTGTGATATTGTCTTGTTAAACATTTAGATAATATTATTTAGTTTTTGCTAAAAATTAGTTTGATTTGATAGGATAAATTTATTTATAATTTCAAGTATATTTTTATTATTGAAACATGTCATTTTATTTGAAAAAATGGTAAAAGTTGTAGGGAAAATTAACAAGAAATAAAGTTTTACGGTGTAGGGCGGGGCTTCGCGGGTCTTCGCAGGGCCTTAAGGGGCGGGGATGGGGCAAGAAATTTTCCCCGTCATGCAGGGCGGGGCGGGGCGGGGATGGGGCAAGAAAAATCCATGCGGGGCGGGGGCGAAGATCTCATCCTTCGGCCCCACCCCGCCCCATTGCCATCCCTAGTGGCCGTGGGATCTCATGGTTGGCTTGAGATATAATAACTCAAACTTCTTATCAAAAAATAAATAAATAAATAAATAAAAACTCAAGCTTAATTTTGTTTTTATTTATAACTCTAATACTTACTTGAATCGCACGTCAGCATTGACTATAGGATTTTGAATCTCATTCATTCTTAGGGTCTGTTTGGGATCCGCTTATTTTGCTAAAAGTACTGTAAATAAAAGTAAAAGTTAGCTGAAATAGTACAATGAAACCCATGAATAGTACCAAAAATTGCAGTGGAGCTTATAAATAGTAGTAAAAATAAGCTAAATAGTAAAATAAGTTGACAAAAATAAGTGTTGCCAAACGCACACTTAGGATGTGTTTAAATATCGCTTATTTTGCTGAAACTGAAAAATTATTGCTGAAAATACTATAGATAAAGGTAAAAGTTAGTTGAAATAGTATAGTGGAGTTCATGAATAATGCCAAAAAGTGCAGTGAGGCCCATGAATAATAGTAAAAATAAACTGAATAGTGAAATAATTTTAATTTTTCATTTCAATCCAAACGCATGTGCATTTGGATTGGAATTATAAATGAAAATTATTTCACTATTCAGCTTATTTTTGCTATTATTCATGAGTTTCACTGCACTTTTTGCACTATTTATGAGTTACACTGTACTATTTCAACTAAGTTTTACCTTTATCTACAGTACTTTCAGCAATAATTTTTTAGTTTCAGCAAAATAAACGGTATCCAAACACATCCTTAATATGCGTTTGGCATGGATGAAATTTGCTAACTTATTTTACTATTCAGCTTATTTTACTACTATTCATTGCCCCCATTGTACTTCCAGCAAAAAGTTTTCAGTTTTAATAAAATAAGTCGATCCCAAACAAACCTTTAATCTTGTTTCTATTTTTATTTTTGAGAAACAGTCTTAATCAGTTAATCCATTACTGCTTTGTTTGTTTCGCTAAAAAACTTTCTGTAAAGATAGTTTTCCACATTTTCCAGTGTTTGGTAGCAAAAAAAAAAAAAACTGGTCAATGGAAAACTATCTTTAGTCAACGGAAAACCCTAATAAAAATAAGGCTTATTTTCTATAGGTTGTTTTCCAAAAAAAAAAAATTGGAAAACAATCTCTCTCTTATACATTGCATCTCCTATAAATATTATCTTTGTTTGTAGCTATGATAAACATAATTTTTTGGCACCTTCTCCCTCTCATGGTAAGATTTCTCACTTTTTCTCTCTTCCCTTTACTTTTTCTCTCCTCACACCCTCACTGTCACTAACTCTAGTGTCTCCTCTTCTCATAGATCTTTCTCTCTTCTCTCTTTTCTCCATGTTTCTTTACCCCTCTGTAACACAATTCTCTGATTAGATTTTTTTTTTTCCTTCACTAATCGGTCAATAGCTTAGACTTGCAAAGGAAAACAAATTTGCAGTGGTAATTATTTCATTCCTCTCTACCAAAATCCCAATTCTTTGCCTTGAACTTCAAGCTTGATTTTCTTTTTTCTCTAAGAAATTTTCCGTTTGATGGATTCCAGGCAGAAGTTACTTCTTTTTCATACATAAAGTGCAAAAAAAAGAAAAGAAGAAGAAGAAGAAGAAGAAAAATAAAGAATGAATAAAGTAAAAGATGAAAATTTTAAACATAGTACCTATATTGCTCTAAATTGCTTTTACATGGGACAATCTTTACCTTGGACTAATAATATTGTTATATAATGAATGAAATTGTTTAGGGGAATTGTATTTGTTGGCAAATACTTTTTTTGTTGGAAGATACTTTATGTAGATACTATGCAATGATGATATATTATGCAGTACATTATGTAAATACATAATTTAGATTAATATTGAAGACTTGTGGTTGATCATAATAGACAATTAGTATACCAACAAAAAGAGTAGACAATTAAAAGTTATTATTTATACTTGTTGAAAATGTATTCCCCTATCAAATATATATATATATATATATATAGACAAATGGTTGATGTATATGTGTGTGTGTACGTGTGTACGTACGTTATTGTCCATATATATGAGCAAAATGAGTGGTAGAGATCATGAAAATTTGACAACTAATTAATTTTGATTGTATTTATTGTCAAAATTTTTGTATGAAAACCAAATTCATTCTTGGTTTTTTTATTTATAATGATTACATTACTTGGTTTATATAATATACATATTTTAAATTATACAAGAAATATTTTTAAAAAATTGCATACCAAACACCAGAAAACATTCTCAAGCTCATTTTCAAGATCGTTACCAAACACTGGAAAATGAGACAGTTTTTTAGAAAATGCTCTTTGAAAAATGAATCATTTTCTAGAAAACGTTAATGTTGAAACAAACATGGCAAAACCATCCATTTTCTTTTTCTTTTCTCTTTTCTGAGTACCATCTGTTTCACTCCCACAATTTCATTATACATGGAAAAGATTAGAAATGAATACTTTCCCGAGAGACAATCCCCATAAACACGGAGGGAATTTCTAGGTTTACATATATATAGTGTTGATGGATAGGTTTATATTTATGGTGGTACAAGAATAGACACGTAGGTCTTAAATTTATTTTAAGAAGGTTTTTCATTCGTATATTGTTCGTAGTTATTAGATGGTGTTTATATTCTTCTCCAAATATAAAAAATAAAAAATAAAAGATTGTGTTTATATATAGAAACTTGCTATATATAAGTCAGCACCACCACAACTTATTGTAAAGAAAAAAAACCCAACCCCAACTCTGATATATACTCCTTTTCACTAGTACCAGTTACCGGCAGATTTTTAGAGAGAGAGAGAGTTGGAAGCTATGTATGCCTTTTGGAGTGATCAGGAGGTAAGTACCTCTTTCTTCATTGTATTTCTTTGGGGCTTCTGTTTGTATTGTTGTTATATATGCCTAATGGTCTGTTTTTACTTTGATTTGTATTTGGGATTTGTTCAATTGTATTGATATTTGATACTGCCATGAAAAAGGTTTGCATTATCGTGTTAGTTTAAGCATGCATCACGCGTAGTCGTGCATCTTTTGCATTTTCATGTACTTTGAAAAGGATGATTGGGGCACAATTTTTTCTGTCCTGGTTAAGGTTTATTCTTGACAATCACTTTCACATAAACTCTTAAGTCTCAATAATAATATCACTTATATTTTTTAACACTCACACATTTTACTTCAGAAAGTTGGAAAAAAGGTTATTGAACAAGTTGTGTCCCTAAACTTATTCTTTAATTCATGGAGAAAACTATACCCTCAAGAACAAGTCAATCCTTAGCATATTAAATAATAGAATAATTATTTATCTGGAATGACCATTTGATCATTAATTTGGTAGCCTTTTCATAATTTATTTGTTATGAATAAGAGGTTGGGTGGCATGTAGGGACTTGGGAGTTTGAGTGTGGAACTTCGTCTTCAAAAATAATTGGGGTGCCTGCCAATCGGTTCTCCCACACTTTGCAAAAAAATGTGAGTTTTGTATATATCTTGGGTACTATCATAATAGTTATTTTCTTAATGTGCATAATAAATTTAAAAATTAATTTATCTCAAAAAAAAAAACACACATTATAAAACTTAAAATTCTCTCTCTCAAAAAACCAATTTCTCTCTCTTTGATACCCAAATAGTAATCATAATTACTCTCGCCAACACCGTGAATCATCTCCATTCTCATATAGTCATACCGCCCTCTAACATTGAAATTGTCATGTTGTTCTTATCTTTAAGAATTTTGATATGCTTATGAAAAATTAACAATGAGTTAAATTTAAAACTATTCAACTTTTAAAAGCATTTTAGTTTGATAAGTAAGATATTTCAAATATACAATTTGTGAGAGACATATATAAGGTTTTATTCCAATTTTACAATCAACCACACGAATAAGATCGTATGCAATTGATCCTAAGAGCATAATTTGTTTTGAAAATGCGTTTTTCACACTTTTGAAAGGATGTGATAGGGTTTGGGTACATAGTTGAAAGATAAAAAATGACATCGATTAAGCTTAAAGACTATAATCTCTCTCAACCTAAAGGATAAAACTTGTTACACATACCCTATTACATACAATTTTTGAACTGAAATTGTGAGTTGAATACACGATTTTAGTTTTGAAAGTGTGTCTTCAACTCACAATTTTAGTTAAAAAAATGGGTGTGTAATAGGATGTGTATAACAAACACTATCCCAATTCCCAACTTAAAACCATTGCTGCTTTGGGGTGGGGCAGCTTAACCTACTACTATTCATTTTCTAGGCCCAATTGGGATTGCCATTGTTGGTTGCCTTCCATCCTTTCTATTTAAAAAATACTATGTGCGAATGAGAGTGTGTTTTGGAAAAAAAAGAACGCTTCCAACATGCTAATCAAACCATGGCTTAAAGAGTTAAAGTGCTAATGTGTTGTGCATAAAAATACATAGTCACATGTATTTTTAATGAATAATGCGACTTGTTTAAATAATATTCTTGTTTATTCCTCTAAAATAATTAGGAGGAAAACTTTCTCCAATAAGAAATTTGGAAATAATTTGTAGCTAACACACAAATTCCGTTGGTATTTGTTGGAATAAAAGAGTCAGCTACACCTATGTACATTTTTCCAACTGTTTTGAATATTGAATATGGCTTAGATTCCAATCATGTAGGAGATTAATGACGTTTCACAATACCAAGTAAAAATGCTCTCTCCGACTTTTCATTTTTTTGTCTCCAATGGCTCACAGAATTACTTTCAACTTTGACAGAGCATAATTGAACTGAAGCACAAGCTTCTCTGCAAAAACCATGAACTAGAAATAGCACGAATGGAAGCAGCAGAAGAGATAGGCAAAGACAAGCAGAAGATACAGCAGTTATTCCAGCTCTTGGACATTGCTTTCCGAGAAAGAGATGAAGCAAGAGACCAGCTACAAAGACTACAGAACAAGTTATTGCCAAACATTCAAGATGAAACCAGCCCTTCTCTTTTACAAGTCCTTCCTGATCAGAGCTCTATTCCCACAAAGATCACTGAAACAAACACAATGGCGATAGAATCAGATAGCAACTTCAACGCATGCAGCTACAATTCACATGACTCAATTTCAACCCCAGTAAATAACTTGTTTGGTTCAGTTTTCTATCCGGACTTTACATATCCAAGCACAGCTGATTCAAGAAACCATAAACAGCCATTAGTTCAAGATTGTTCCAGGTCTCTTCAGCCGAGTCTAATTTCTTCAGAAAATGCAATAGTTGATTGTGCTTCAGTTATGATTGATTCTCTTGTTAGAGGAAAGCCTCTTCCTCAAAAAGGAAAGCTCCTGCAGACTGTATTAGAAGCAGGACCTTTGCTTCAGACAATTCTTCTTCCACCTCTCCCTCAATGGCGAAATCCTCCACCTTTGCCTGACTTGCAAGTTCCACCCAATCCCATTCAAAAAAATGATTGCATAATTCAAAGTTCTCCACACCTTGTGAATTCTCATATATCTACTTGCATTCCTTCTGCATCAATTTCGCATATTCCATGCAGTTCTCTCTCAGGCATAAACAGCAGCCTAAATAATAATAATAGACATCTCTCTCTTGATTCAGATAAATTGCACTATCGACTTCCAATAGGAAAACGAAGAAGGCTGCTCTGTGATTAATGACTTACTTTCTTCTGCAAAAAAAATCTTGATTTAGACCAATTTTATTTGTAGTCTTGGTCTTCAATGGTTACTTTGCTTAACTTATGGACTTGGTTCCTGCACATTCTTATTTCATGATGTTGGTCCAATGATATTGTCTATTATTAAAAGCAGCTTGACATGTCTCCCTTTTGAGTTGTGACTACAATGAATTATGTAATGTTACTGAATCAATTGTGCCATTTTTTTTAATGCAAAAAAGTGTTACCTGGATGGTGGCCTGTTTTTCAAGCATCCCTACAGATGCCTCTACTCCCAGCTCCATACCTCATTCCAGCATTGGACTCAAGACTCATTATTTGTTAGGGTACAATTCGTTATGTGCAGTATATTGGGTTCTCAAATTAAATTCAAATACATGTATTTGTCCTTATAAAAGACAACACTATTTGTGTCTAACTAATCAATACAACTATGTGTTTGAATTTAATTGAAGAACTTAATGTATTGCATCTAAGATATTGGAATTAAATTTTAACAACAAATAAAACAACTCACAACTAGATATTTTAATTTTTGAGAGCTCAAATGAACATATGTTGGTCAAGAACTTCATGGGGCCATTTCAAATCAATAGTCAATAACCTACTTTTCCTTCTTGGAAAATGTTAGAGCCACAACTTTTACCATGACTTTTGTCGCAACTTGCTTACGTGACAAGTTGTGACTGATGGAGTAAAAATGATGAGTCCACAATTTCACTACTCACGACTTATCATATATGTAAGTTGTGACAAAAGTTGTGATCCTAACATTATTTGCTGTCTCTTCTAAACATCAGTAGTTTAGTGCCCTAGCCATTGGTCTTACCATCACCACTAAGTTTAAAATGCTCTCCTGGGTCCACTGATCATGCAAGGTAGCCCGATATGCGAGTTTACTGAGCCCTCGGAATTCAAATAGCCCGCCACAAGTCAGCAAATGAAACCCATAATTTATAGATTCTCCATCTCTCAACCCATATGGAGAAAAACCCAGAGTCTAGCTTTTAGCCATCTCATTGAAACCAAGAAAGCTCATGCCCATGACTTTAAATTAGGTACCTCAGCTGTTCAATCGAGCAAAGCCATACCATATCACTCTGAATCAACCGCATTCTTGGATGCTCGTAAACTGTTTGACGAAGTGTCTGACTTGAGCGTAGTATCTGCCACGGCCATAATTGGCCGCTTTGTTCGCCAGCACCGGTATGAAGAGGCAATATATCTCTTCTCAAGGATGCTTGTGTCAAATGTTAGACCCAATGAATTCACATTTGGCACGGTAATTCACTCATCAACTGCACTAGGAAACTTTAATATAGGCAAGCAACTTCATGCTTGCGCAACAAAGATTGGCCTTCACTCAAATGTCTTTGTTGGTAGTGCGCTTTTAGATTTTTATGTCAAGCTGAGTACCATCGAGGAGGCTCAAAGAGCTTTTGAAGATACACGTGAGCCGAATGTGGTATCTTACACAACTTTGATGGGTGGCTACCTGAAAAAGGAGAGGACTGAAGATGCTTTTCGGGTTTTCCGAGAGATGCCAGTGAGAAATGTTGTTTCGTGGAATGCTATGATTGGTGGGTGTAGCCAAATAGGCCACAATGAAGAGGCTGTCAATCTTTTTATTGAGATGCTTAGAGAAGGGTTGATGCCTAATCAATCTACTTTTCCTTGTGCTATTAGTGCAGCTGCCAATATAGCAGCACTAGGAATGGGCAGAAGTCTTCATGCTTGTGCTGTTAAGTTCTTGGATAAGCTCGATGTGTTTGTTGGCAACTCTCTTATTAGCTTTTATGCCAAATGTGGATCTATGGAAGATAGTCTCTTGGTATTCAATAAACTTTCTGGAAGAAATATTGTTTCTTGGAATGCTGTGATATGTGGTTATGCACAGAATGGTAGAGGAGAGGAAGCCGTGAACTTCTTTAAAAGGATGCGGGACATAGGTTGTAAACCTAATAGTGTTACACTTCTTGGCCTATTATGGGCTTGCAACCATGCTGGCCTTATTGATGAGGGTTACTCATATTTCAATCAAGCAAGACTTGAAGACCCTAGCATGCTAATGCCTGAACACTATGCTTGTATGGTCGACTTACTCTCCCGCTCTGGGAGCTTCAGACAAGCTGAGGAGTTTCTTTGTGAATTGCCATTTGATCCTGGAATTGGGTTTTGGAAAGCATTGCTTGGAGGCTGCCTGATTCACTCAAATACGGAATTGGGGGAGTTCGCAGCACAAAAAATCCTCACTTTGGATCCTGAAGACGTGGCATCATATGTAATGCTATCAAATGCACATTCTGCAGCTGGTAGATGGCAGAGTGTGTCAACAATAAGAAGAGAAATGAAAGAGAAGGGCATGAAGAGGATTCCAGGTAGCAGTTGGATTGAAATCAAAAGCAAAGTTCATGTCTTTGTAACTGGGGACAAAAGACATCAACAAAAGGATGAAATTTATATGGTCTTGAGGTTTTGTATTGAGCATTTTAGAGAGGTTAAAGCTTCCAATTTTATCGAAGATGAGTTGAATTAGATTTGAAATGATTAGAGTGGCTCAGCTTTATAAGTTGGAGTTGTAAATCTGAGAGTACCTTCCAAAGCAGTTTGAAGGAGATTTCTCCAACCTATTGCATGACAGTTCAAATGATCATCCACCTGTATTTTTTAGTTGACTCATTAAGTCATTTAACAAGTCTAATGACTAAA
Organism: Quercus lobata; assembly: GCF_001633185.2. Taxonomy (NCBI): domain Eukaryota; kingdom Viridiplantae; phylum Streptophyta; class Magnoliopsida; order Fagales; family Fagaceae; genus Quercus; species Quercus lobata. The sequence goes on along the minus strand of NC_044910.1, from coordinate 46,668,731 downwards.
AGTGAATGTGAATTTATGCTCATTTGGTTAAGTTCAATAAAGCTCCTACTGGTTTATCAAAAATAAATAAATAAATAAAGCTCCTACTGCCAACTTATTCAAATATATAATGTAACTTCTCTGAAGTTCCTAAAGTGGTTTGCGAGAAATAAGTAGAGCTTTCCTTGCAGGCTGTATCTAGCATTCCAAGAACCACTACTGGATGCAGCACTGGCAACATCGTACTCAACAACCAAAACCAGAAACTCGATCGGGGCTACCATGGTTTTGAGGGGATCTGCAAAACTGACATTTTCTCAAGAAAGTAATCTTTCCTAGTGACTGTATTTATTTAATATGTTATAAAAATTGTACATGGCATTTTTTTAGTATATGGCATTTTTTTCCTGCAATAGGAAACAGAATCTCATTCGCTAAACCAGAGATTGGTTATAACAAGATCCATTTGTATATTTAACTTTTTTTTCTTTTTTAAAATTTTTTAGGAGTGTATGTAACTCTTGAAAGTTGAAATTTGCCTTTGTTACTGCTGTGCAACTTAATTGAAAGCATTCTTGTATTTGATCTTATAAGCAGCAATCATGACATTGGTACCATTTACCAAGTAATAATATTTGCTGTCAGTCATTATGGTATTTTAAAGGGGGCAAAGGTGGAACGGTAAGTTTTTTATGCACATGATAAAAGGCATCAGCAAAGAATCATCAAAATAAATAAATAGCAACAATTAAATATAAATGCAAGAACTTGGTTCATTAGTATGATCTCACAGGAGTTCCAACTTTATCTGCATCTCAATTATTTCTTAAGCAGGCTTATGGTAAACTACATTGCCAATTTTGTTAGGAAGATCCTAACGGGGGATGCAAAGGAATTGTAGGGGAATGTATGAGAATCGTAAGAGAATTGACTTAATTCAAGGTGATCACCCTCCATACTCCATAGAGAAATATTAAGAATAGTGACGAAGCCATATTGAGACCGAAGGGGCCTTGGCCCCCATAATTTTTATGAATACACAGGACCGTTCTTATGAGCTTGATTGTTTCTTTTCTTAGTTTTGTGTCTGGGAAAATTTTTCTAGTTTGGTCTGACTTGTTTTCTGAATCTTTTTGTACTTTACAGATTTTTAAGTCCAAAAATATTTTAATATTTGCTCTAATTCCAAGAGATCCCCATGTGTATGGTTTAAAAACATTACGCTCAAAAAAAAAAAAAAAACCTAATGGCTTTCCTTCTCTAGTTCTTGTATTCTTTATTTTTTAATAAATTAAAACTATACTATTTTGATGAATGATAAATATAGTATATTATATAGCATATAAATATAATACATTATTATTAATTTGACAAAAATATATGATTGGTTATTCACTTATTGGATTATATTCTTTCAATGATTGTAGTATTTTATTTATAATTCTATTTTAGACTATTGTACATAGAAAAATGCTATGTTCACAACATTTTACTATACTTTCACAATATTGCCATTTAAGATTTGTTTTGAAAATGTTGTAAACGTAGCACTTCTCATTATACATGACATAGATGTAATATATATATATATATATATATATATTAATATATAGAGGAAAATTTTATGATCTCATTTTTACTTGGCTCCCCCGAAGATAAATACCTAATTCTACCATTGATTAAGAGAGAGGAAATGTACTAAGCAATCAATTAGTTTATTCTTTAATATCTAATGTTGAAATTACAATCATGTACTTATAGAAGACTAGCTCTAATCTTATTGGTCCACATGGCTTAAGCTAATTAACTAATTAAATCAACTTGTGCTCTAAGAATTACAGCATGTGTTAAATGAGATACATGTGTACTCAATTCCCAACTAACTTATCCTTATCTCAATCAACCAACTAGCTAACTAACTAAAGGGAATACAACAATTATTAAGAGATTACAAGGCATATGGCATAATTTGGGGTTTCTAACAAATTTACTATTTATGGCATGTTGACAACATTTGCAATTTCAAACTCACAAGAATGACATAAATCTAGTGCTCGGTGCTCCCCTTAACAGAGAATGCATTCCAAAAAAAAAGGTGCAGATGGTTCAAATACAACCCATAGCCCTGCAAAAACCCAATAAAAGTTTATCTGAAGTCAATGTAATTGTAGTTCCATCTCTCAACACGAGGTTCTTAGACATTTTTGAGTTTGAATTCCTTATCTTCAAGGACTGTTCTAACCATCTTATATCATTGCAATTGTGTTTATCACATCTAACATATCCACTTCATGATAATTGCTCTTTATCATGATGCAAGATACCAATTGATTTTGGAGTATATTAAAGGAAGATCAAGCGGAGTAAGCTCGATTCAAGATAGAAGTTGCTGTCTACATGTTGAAGCTGCCATACGACTTGCAGTTCTATATTCCAGCTGTAAAGCTACAAGTAGTTTTGCATAATAACTTAGTACTTGTGGAGACAACTGTCAATTACTAAAATGTATTAGTGGGACTTGTAGTTAATTCTATTGGGTGTGGTTTACCTTCAATACTTTTTAAAATGGACATTTCCTGTTATTTTAAATATACACTAGCAAGTGGTAGTAAGTTCTAATCTCCACATTTTATTTAGTTAATGGGTGATGTGGCAATTTTTCATTAAAATAAAAGGAGATTCCAGTTAAAAAAGTACTGGAGATAAGTCAAACTCAATTTTATTATATTAGCTGTTAGGAAGTTGTTAGGCAGTTAGCAAATATCTGGTTAGTTTCTTCATCTTTTTTTGTATGCAGACACCGGTTTTATTATTATTCATTAACATTTTAGCCTCTGAAATCCTAAATCAATTACTCCCTCAAATTCTAACAAAATAGACAGGATTTGTTTTAGGTTAATTTATTCAACAACAAGAAATATTATCAATTAAGCGAAATAGGGGTCAAACCTTTTTTTTATAGGATTGAGGCCACCTTAACCTTTGCCTATTTGGTATATTTTTAGAAATTTTTTTTTTAGATACATTAGAATTTCAATTATGATGTTTGTTTCTCAATGCAACTTTACAACTAAGAGCCAAGTTAAACAACCAACCAAAAAAAAAAAAAAAATTAAAAATATACAAATTACAAAAATAATCAATTGTTTGTCCAGAAAATGATAATGGGCCTTGACATCGGCCCAAAACTGTGGGCCCATGAACGTTCAGAGAGGCAACACTGTGGTCCTCAAGGGGACGACCGAGAGAGAGAGAAACAGTGGTCCCCGAAATAATCCAAGCTCTCGGGGCCCACCTCTCTTTCTCCCAAACCATGGTTAGAAACACACCATCGATTCGAGTTTAGCTTCTTCGCTTCAGGTTAATCTCCAGATCCGCTCAGTCCACTTCTTCGAATTTTGATGAACCAAAAAAGCTAGAAGAAAAGTTCTTTCAAATCCGACTCAAAAATTCGTGTTGGATTGGATTTGTTTGGTTTGATTTGATTCTGGATCAGCTCGAAGAATCTGTGAAAATTTTGAGGATCCAAATCTTAGAGAAATAATCGCGTCGTCTTCGTCGCTAAAAAGAGCGAAATTGGAGAAGAAGAAAGAGAAAATGGAGACTCAGAGGATCATAGAGTTTCCGCACAAGAACATGGATAAGCGCCCAAGGAAGAGACCGCGTTTGACTTGGGACATGCCTCCTCCTCTTCCTCCTCCAAAGGTAATATTTGTATTTCTGTATGGATTTTTGCGATCCTTGAATATGAACCATAGTTCAAATTTGCTACAGAGTTTCTAATTCTTCGCTTTAAACGAATTATATTTTTTAATTTACAAGAATAATTTTGTGGAAAATTTTGGTTTTTTTTTTTTTCATACTATATATCTGTCTGTAAATTGCAGAATTGCGATTTAGGTTACTTATTTACACGAATTGTTGATGTTAATTTAGTTGAGCTATTATTGTTATTTTGGTAATGCAGGTAATTCCAGGGATGTACTGTGGGCAGGAGTTTGGGGGCGCGGCGGCAATGCCTAATTATGGGTATGCTTCATCTATGTTTTACAGGGGAGTGCCTCCAAATGGCTCCCCTCCTTGGAGACCGGACGATAAAGATGGTCATTTTGTTTTCGTGGTTGGAGAAACTTTAACTCCTCGATGTGAGTTATCCTTTTTCAATATAGAATTGGAATATATTGCAATGTGCTTGTTTTTTGCTTGTGAAGTTGCTGAGTTGTGATGATAGCACTATAGGACACTGCTTAAAGAGCTTTCATATTTTTCATTTGGAAAAATGGTTTTTTGATAAGTTGTGTGGAAAATTTGTGGAAACTCTTGTAATGTGGCTTCCTGATTCTAACTTGGATCTGTGTTAAAGAGTTTGGATCTCCAGTTGTTGTATTATGACTAAAACCTTGACAATCTGTTTTTCAAGTTTGAAAAATATGTATAATCCTTCTAAGTCCTAACATGGAATCGTTCATGCACTCATTTATGCCATTGTGTTTTTCGTGGATTGACTTGTGTCTTTTTCTCATTCTGATTCTTGAGTGCTACTCATAACTTGCTCACTAGTGACTGACCTTTTCTCATTATAATTGCAGACAGGATTATTGGCAAAATGGGTGAAGGTTAGTAGTTCGATAAATTTTTCATTTGTCCTTAAATCTTTTGTATGTTTTGAATTTCATTAGTCTTTTATGAAGTGATTTCCACTTTATATGGAAATTTGTAAATGTTATCTATTTCTTTTGTCTTTTTTTTTTAAATTTTATTTTTAGGTAATGGAATGAGTAGATATTTCATGTACACAGGATGTGTACACAAATTCTCCTAAAAACTAACAAATATGAAAGAATTTCATTTGGAAAGAGAGGGTGTGTAGGAATTCTACCATTGAATATATATCACTAGCTCCAAGAATCCTAGACCATTCAAACAACAATCTCTCGAACAAAGTTTTCACTTTTCATCTACACAACTGAGACCTCCACATCAGTAAAAGTATGATTGTTCCTTTCTATCCATATTACCCACATGAATCATATGGGAGCTATTAAATATTGGATCTTAATGTTCAGTGATGTTTATAATCATCTCTGTGATCTTTTACTCGGAACTTATGTAGGGACATTTGGGCAAGTCTTGGAATGCGTCGATAATGAAAAGAAAGAAGTTGTGGCTATCAAAGTTGTCCGTTCCATACACAAATATCGAGAAGCAGCTATGATTGAAATTGATGTCTTACAGAGGCTCGCTAGACACGATGTTGGTGGCACCCGGTAAGGATGTTCTCTTTTTCCCATATTGGCTGTAGTACTTCAAAGTGATTTTGGTATAAGTGGTTTCATTCTTTGCAGTTGTGTGCAAATACGGAATTGGTTTGACTATCGTAATCATATTTGTATTGTAAGTATTTATTGGTACTTCTGATTTGATTAATTTGAAGGGGCAATGTATGTTCCTTCATGCCTGAATATTCTGTGAGTTAAAAGAACTTGCGGATGAATTTAAATGGTTTCAACAGGTATTTGAGAGGCTTGGACCAAGCTTATACGATTTTCTTCGCAAAAACAGCTACCGTTCATTTCCCATTGATCTTGTTCGGGAGCTGGGCAGACAACTTTTGGAGTCTGTAGCATGTGTGTGGGCAATTCTTGCACCATTTTATCTGATTCATTCTACTTGATGCTCAAATATATTTAAAATGATACTGAGATTTGGGCATCTATTTACTTCATTTCCATTTTAAAAAGATTTCTCCATTTTCAAACCCAAACTTTTTTTTTTTTGGGGACAAGTGAGGAATTGATGATTTAGAAGATAACTATTTTCATTTGTTGACTCATTTGACTTGTTTATGTTGTAGTTATGCATGAATTGCGCCTGATTCACACTGATTTGAAGCCAGAAAACATTCTTCTTGTTTCCTCTGAGTATGTCAAAGTGCCAGATTATAAGGTATTGTTTGATTAAACTTGTTCTTTGTCTAGGCATATCATTTTTATTTGTGAATTTGAATGTCTGATCAGAGGAAGGCTGTTAACTAAATAAATACCTTATTTGATCTGATGATACAATTATTATATAATATTAGATAATAAGACAATTATACAATTATTATATGAAATCTGTTTTTTAAAACATAGATTTTTTTAAGAGGTACTACGTGATCTCATGTCTTATTTTGATTGGAAGACATGGGTGAATTTTGTGCTTTTGAGCCTGATTATTGGTTGAATTCAAAGCCTGATATTTCTTTTGTTCTTCAATGGCTGCAATTAAGTTTCTATCACGGTCAACAAAAGATGGTTCGTATTTCAAGAATCTTCCCAAGTCAAGCACAATTAAACTCATTGACTTTGGAAGTACTACATTTGAACATCAGGATCACAGTTATGTAGTGTCAACTCGTCATTATCGTGCACCAGAGGTTATATTGGGTAAATATTATTCCCTATAACACTACTGCAGTCAGTGTTCTGCTTCATTGCTTCTAGATAATTTTCGCTGTGGGCAATATCTGCAGGTCTTGGATGGAACTATCCTTGCGATTTATGGAGTGTGGGTTGCATACTTGTTGAACTTTGCTCTGTAAGTACCCTTCTTTGTATAGGTCCCCGTTCGTTTACAGTGTAGTCAAATTGACTTGATAAATTTAACAGTCACACATTCTACTGAGTATTGTTTTCGGTGATTCATTTGGGAGGTTTAATGTGGAAACTGACCTTTTATGATATGTGGCACACTTGAAACTCTTCTTCCACTGCTGAAATTTTCCATTGTTGTCTTTCATGTAATGTGAATGCTGGGGGCATCTAATTATTGTCTAGAACATTCATTGCAAAGATATTCTCATTGAATTTTATGAAATGGAATGTTAATGGTGAAGATTGACTTTGGAGCTATTGCTTTTATTAATATACTTGAAGCTAATTTAATATTTATATTTGGTTTTAGGGTGTTTTAATTATAGGAATTTTGGACTGCTTCTATATTTGGCTATAGAGTTTGGATGCATGTTACCTTTTAAATCCCTCTATCATTTATGAGCAGGGAGAGGCACTTTTTCAAACACACGAAAACTTGGAACATCTTGCCATGATGGAGAGGGTTTTGGGTCCAATACCCCAACATATGGTGCTTAGAGCTGAGTAAGAGTGACTATATTGTTCTTTCTGCAATGTTTCTCGGTTTCCTACGTGGGTGAAGTTCTTATTTTTTGTACTTGTCCCTGTCTTCATGTAGCCGTCGTTCTGAGAAATACTTCAGGAGTGGTGCACGATTAGATTGGCCTGATGGTGCAACATCAAGGGAAAGCATGAGGGCAGTTTGGAAATTGCCCCGCCTGCCGGTAATCATTCAGAATTTGCAGCTTCAGAATTGTTCATATAAATTTGGACCAGATTTGTCCATTATATTTATCTTTTACTTTGATGTTTTTCTTCAGAGGGGTTTATAAGATGTAAGAGTACAGTAATGCTTACTAGGAGTCTTGCATAACCAAGTGATCCTCAATAGCCCTTCTTAGGTTGATGTACCTGCACAGACCTTTCTAAATTCTGACTAGTTGGTTACTCTACCCAGCTTTTCTCTGTAAAAAGGCTGAGATTTTCAGTTGCTATATAAGCATGCATTCACCAATTGTTGTCTCTATCTGAACCATACTAACTAGTTTGTAATTTGTAGGATCTCGAAACATAAGTCTCATACCATCTTGAAATGGACTTACTGAATTATCTATTTGAAAATTTTCTTTATTTTCACCCCAGTTCTGCCAATTTGCATCCAATATTTATTTAATCTTCTGTTGTTTTTTCTGCAAAGGCTAATAAATAAAAATTGATAAAAAAAGAAAGTCAATTGATTAGGTTCTGACATGTCAAAACACTTACAACTGTGCTAAACTAGCTTGTAATCTGTAGGATCTCAAAACATCAATTCTCATTACATCTTGAAATTGAGCTGCTGATATAGAAAATTTTCTGGAACTTCATTTTTCACACTGGTTCCGCCAATTTGATCCAATATTGTATTTTATCTTCTGTTAATTTCTGTCCTCATAGATAAATAAATAAATAATTATTAAAAAAAATCAATGGATTTGGTTCTGTTATAAAAACATTTGCTACGATGCTTTCTTGAATTACCTAGAGAAATAATACTAGTTTAGTTTGCTGCCATGTTATAACTTGGACAAACTTGTATATGGAAGATTTCTTTGAACCTTTTTTAATTATACGCCATCTTCCATGTGTAATCATATGAACATTGAACTCTCTGTTGCAGAACCTAATAATGCAGCATGTTGATCACTCTGCTGGCGATTTGATTGATCTCTTGCAAGGGCTCCTACGTTATGACCCAGCAGATCGTCTGAAGGCAAGAGAAGCACTTGGACATCCCTTCTTTACTAGAGATCCAAGGAGATGTGCGTACCCCTTGTAATTGGAAGTCCTCATTCATGTTAAGTTGAGCATGAGCCATGTATGTCTGACATACTTGTGATGTTTTGATTGTGTGGTCATTATACAATCATTACTGTATATTTTTAAGCGTCTTCTCTTTCCCTCATGTGCCCATTAGTTTGTTTTACTGGTTTCTTTTTTGTATGGTGATCCCAATTGACCTGTCCATCAAAAGCTCAGGTTTCTTTGTTGTGCTAATTAGGAGAAATAGAAAGTTCATTAGTTCGCTGTTGGATTACTTTGGTGTGGTGTTTAGTGTATCATCAGTACTAAATCTGAAATGGGTGAACAACTTGCAATGATTTAATTCGGTTTAGAGAGGAAGCCTGGTTGGTTAATAATGTTTCTTCTTTAGCAGAATTGAATGTGGATCGACGACCTGGAATGGCTCTGCAGAGGAGAGGCTTCATTTCATATTATCAATGTTGAATGAATCAGCTAAGTAAATGCTATTCTCCTTTTCCTTTGAGAGTATAACCTAGTTCCTTTTGAAAAAGGGTGGGAGGCCACATATGCATCTCTCTTGTTTGGTTGATGAGAGAAAATGAAGGGCAAAGAAAATGGAGTGATTTTCCATCTCTTATGTAATAGGGACATAATAGAATATTCAAATAAACTACCTTTTCTATGCTTTCATTATTTTTCTCTTCTCAACCAAATAAAGGAAATTTATATTTATTTATCATCATTTCCCTCTTTCATGTTTTGTGCCAAACGCATTGTGGAAAGCTAAAATAATTTCCATCTTCTCACTTTTCATTCTCCCAACTAGACAAAGTCGGGTTGAACTGTAACTTAATCAGGGTTTGATTGTATCACTCTCTCCCTTTTTACATTGTTAGTACATATTATGTATTAAATGTGGATGGTCATGAAAAATGTGGATTGTGGATATTTTGTATGGAATATACATTAAGGAGTGTGAAACAATAATTTCTCAACTTGATTGGTCCCATGCAAAAGCCTCATTGGTTTTAGGTGGTTGAAAGCGAAAAAAATTTAGCTTGAATATCTTCTTCCTCCAATCCACTGTGTGACAATCAAAGAGACTGCATGTGTAATTTTAGTCACATGATTTTTATAATGAGTATTGTGACTTGTTTAAATAATACACATAGATAGTCTTATAAATCATCACATAATGGGTTTGAGGAGATTCCTCCAAATTGGTTTGGAGCTAAATCATTGTCCATTAAAAACAATAATTTTTAGTACAAATTTTGGCTCCAAATGTGTTTGAAACTATCTTTTCCAACTCATTATTTGGCAAATTATAAAACTATCTATGTATATTATTTAAACAAGTCACATGACTCGTTAAAAAAATAACTAAAGCTACACATGGATGGTCTTCAACGGCCACATGATAGGATGAAGCAAGAAAACTCCAAACATGTTTGGGGTCAAACTTGTTCCTAATTTTTTAATCAAACATCATGTCTACATCCTTGAAAGTTATTGCTTGACTGACTTGATATGGTTGAGTATTACTTGTAAGAAAAAAAAAAGAATAATTTTTTTCTTGAATAATACTGTATAATTAACAAGAGAAAAGAAACTGCACATGAGGAGAGCCAGTTTCAAGTTCTAACTTCCAACAGAGACTCCTTGGGCCCCAGGAAAAAATAGGGACGAAGGAGATAGGAGTGTTTCCCTCAAAATTTACAAAGGAATGTTTATAGACCTATCAATAAAGGAGTTCAAAATCACTTGATTGCAGTGATGTATCTATGGAACAGTGAGTTGTTGAGTTCTGAATTGATTGGATTACATCATTACATTAAGAGCATCTTCTTACAATATTACAAATTTATGTCCCAGCTCCAATGCTTTCTCCACTGCTAGGTAAGCTACTTTGGCTTCTGCTACAGGGGATCTTGGTCTTTTGCAATTTCTATCCATACAAAGATAACATCTTACATCTCCCTTATTAAGATTCTTGCCCATTGTTGCAATATTATTCACAAGATATGGTTGTGAATAATATGAATTTATGTGTTTTATCTTTAGGGAGCCTTAGTTTTTCTTTAGCATGTATGATCAAACTCATCCAATTATATAATTGAAGTACATGTCAAAAAATTTGACGTGCAACACAAGTCTGGAAAGTTCCGGACTTGGGCTTGTTGCTGTCGATTCCAACCAATTAGTACCATTGTATTAATTAAGGCTGAAGAGTCTATTATAAGGACATGTTCAACTCTGCAAATAATAAAGTACGAAAGAAAGCAAATTGGTTGGCATCGACAGCAACAAGTCTGGAAAGTTTGGATCGTCTTTTCTGGACTCTTTAACAGTCGTCTCACATGGTGTTGGGGTCACTCATGCAGGTTGTGTGTGCGGAGGACATTCACATAGTCTAGACTCTCTTACATGAAAATGAAATCAGTACAGTACCTCTCAATTATGGCTTTTGTCTTTCACTCTCTCGCTAGTAGTTCATACTTCATCCCCTTCTTCCACATGGTGTTGGGGTCACTCATGCAAGTTTGTGTGCGGAGGACATTCACATAGTCTAGACTCTCACATGAAAATGAAATCAGTACAGTGCCTCTCAATTATGGCTTTTGTCATTCACTCTCTCGCCAGTAGTTCATACTTCATCCCCTTCTTCCAGATCTTTGGCTTTGGATTCCTGGACCCAAAAAAAGAAAAAAAAAAAAAGCAAACAAACAGACAAAAGTACATTTTTTTTTATGAGAAAAAAAACAAAATACGTGTCTTTGCCTTACCTGGGCCAGAGTATGCCTGTCCTATATTTTGGGCACAAAAATGAAGAGATGTATGGTGCTTGAGGGTCTCATCAAAAATATTTATACTGTATTTGAGTGGTTTAACATCTGTTTGATTATCTCTTATTTTGTTGGAAATTAAAAATTTATTATTGAAATCATTATAGTAAAATAATTTTTAAAACAAAAATATTATAGAAAATTTTTCTTTTTGACCAGAAAAAGGCGGAATAGGTATATTTAAATGAACAAAAGTACAAAAGGTCTAAGCAGCTTTTTTTTTTTTTTTTTTTTACAGGAAAAAAAGGTAGAATAGGTATATTTAAATGAACAAAAGTACAAAAGGTGTAGGCCAGCTGTATGGCTCAGGATACTGTTGCAAATTTTAATAGTGCGTTATTCACAAGTTGCGGCTCCATGAACAGTACTGTAGGGTAACTAAAAAAACGCAAACGCAACATTGGGGGAGAAACGCTGTATCCAAACGTATATTTAATGAAGGAATGATCAGAGTCCTTTGATACCATGCAAAGTTAGATTCATGTACTTAAGTATGAGTAAGAGGGTTGAGGGTTGTGAAAGTTCACCGAGCTTTCATTACAACTACGAGATCCATACTTGTTACTGTTTGTAATAATTGTCTTATTTGATTAACACTACAAACATAATAATTTTCATAATTTTTTTTTTTACTGTTAAGTATGCAAGTTTTTTTGAATTCTTATTTCGATTCATCATTTACATTACCTTTTTAATCTACTAATAAGTCAAATTTTTTGTGCCTAACTTATTGGGTTTGATTCGATCAAACAACTTACAAGTTATTCATGCATGTGGCAGCCTCAATAATATAACCTTGAATGACAAGCAAGCCATGTCATTATCATTTCTGGCACTAATTACAGGAAAATCTATTATTTTATCTGAATGGAGTAATATTTTAAGCTGCACAGAAGATTAATGTCAAGAAAGTGATCGGGTAATAATGCTTTAGCTAATACTACATTGATTAGATTTTGAAAGTCATGTACGCTATAATGTCACTTCTTCTCTGCTCTCGACTTTTCCCCAGTTGGAAGTGTGCAATTGTAATGATATAATTTTGCATACTGCGTCAAAGTTTTATCAATCACACCTCGTAATATTTAATTGGGGCAAGAGGGTACATCTTCTCACACTACATTATATATATATAATTTGATAGGTAGGAAAGAATTTGATTCCTAGACATTTTTGGTGGAAACATCGTTCAAAAAATGTGAGTTAAGCTACAAGATTCTTGACCATACTACATACTAAATAAGCGCCATAAGTTATAATATTTTGTAACTCCAATCTCCTTCTCTGTTGGAATACGAAAGTTTTATGTCTTTAAACATGCTTATGAAAGATTAAAGACAATTGCACTTAGGGTGAGACTCCAAATGTAATATTGAATTTGATTTTATCAATAAACAATTGCTGGAGCATTCCTTTATGTGAGAAGGTAATGTCTTATATTAACAATAGTATTCAAGAGGTAAAGTGGAGACATGTTTCAACTTTAGGATGTTAGAAAAGATGAGACATAACTTTGATAAAATTTGAAAATAGAAAGAAGAAGAAAAAAATAATGTAGAGAAACAAAGCAGGCTTGATGGTCAACATCCCTAAAGAAAAGCTCTTAACGGCTATATATTTGCTATATGAACTATGTTACAATGAATCTATAGTAGAGTAATCTAAACCCTAGACAAATAGGATTACAAGACTTGCTAGGATTTTTTCTGCTTGCACATTAATTAGGATTATAGTTGAGTTTGACTAAGATTGGAGCTTGTTATCTTGTGTGGCATACTTTGATAACATGATAATTATCAATTGTTCCAAATATATAAGATATTTGGAAAGAATGAACCCCAAGGGTTGGTCTAGTAGTTCCCAAAGCCTTATGAGGTTTGGGTTCAAAACCCCTAGGCATTATCTTGGGTTACACTCAAGGGATTCATCCCTATGATTACTTGATATATATGGAATAGGAGAATTACATACACCCAAGAGAATAATTAGATGTTCAAAAAATTCTAGACACCCACATTTAGTCAAAAAGAAGTATTAAGAAATAGAGAATTGAATCATTTATAATAGTACTAAAAGGTTAAATCAAGTTTTTGAAAATAAGGTGAAGGTGGGACTCACTCTCAACCAATTAGGCGACAGGTATTTCTGTGGGTGTGAGGGGAAAACAAAGATTCTGGTAACACAAAGTTTTTGTCACAATTGTTTATGTGACAAACTGTGAGTAGTTGAGAAAATGTTGTGGATTTATGTGAATTTGATAGACAACTAATTATAGTTTGCCATGTATGATATTTATGGAAAAAATTATTACTTTTTATGTGGTATTAGAATTACTTAGAGAACAAAGAAAAGAAAAATAGAATTAGAGCAAACATTGCCTCTAATTTAGTGTTCAAGGTCTCTCTAGTGAAGTAATTAGCAGCCACCATGATGACGTCTGATTATTGAGGAATTTTGATTCTTTCACCCATGATTCATGATTCATGATTCATGATTCATGATTCATGATTCATGATTCATGAATTCAAAATTTCCAAATATTTTTGAGTCCTTAACCAATTTCAACATCACTATGTGCATGCTGTCGGTACCAAATCAAAACGCACTATCTAAACTATTTAACAGCACATAATTTACTCCACCACCTTTTTCCAAGGTATCTGAATTTTACATTCATATGCATACTGCATATATACGAGTACTAAGTTACTAAGGTCTATGTTCATAAAAAAAAAGCTACTAAGTCTATAGAAATTTTTAGGAGAAAAGAGACACGTTTATATTTTTGGTATAAAAACCATATTAAGAAAATAAAATTAATAATAAGATTTTTCTAATAATCTAATTTATAAATTAGGTTAAGTTGAATTTTTTTTTTTTGGCAATAATTCATGGTTACATGCAATGGAAGAGAGAGGATTTAAAACTGGAATCTCTTGAAAACAACAAAAGGTACAAATCAATTGAACTTGACATCTCCTAACCAAGTTCAAATACTTTAGTATGTAAAGCACATCGTTTTCAAAACATAGCGCGTTTAAAAATTTGACTTCAAACTCACCTCTTACGGTGATATTCATTTACTTTTCTTTAAAACAATCCGAGATCTTTAAACTAAAAAAAAAAATAAAAATAATGCCATTCCCCTTACAATTAGGGTTAGGTCGAGTTGAAAATCCCATTAAATCTAACCCACTTTAATCCGGTTTGTGTTTGGATTTGGAAATTAGCTAGCTTATTTTTTAAGTCACTTTTTTTCTCATAAATTAGCTAAGAATTTTTTTTTTTTTTTTTTAATAGAGCAAATAAGTTCCTAGCCCACCTTGAAATATAAGAGTAAAATATTTTATGTATGCTTTTTTTTTTCCCCTTTTCTTCTTTAGCTTTAAGTACACATTAGAACCTTTAATAGTACTATCTATTCCCACCACCACACACCTTTGGCGCGATGGTCACTCCACAAGTATAAGTGGTCGTGGGGTGTGAGGGGTAAAGGCTAGGATTCAAATCTTCGTGAGGGAGTTTCACACACATATACACTTAGATTAAACTAGAGTAGAATTTTTATCTAATATAAAAAAAGTACCATGTGTCCCCATAAAAAAAATTATATCTATTAATTGTTTAACACATAGACATCATGGATCCACCTCTTACCATATAAATCAAATTAATTATTAAATAATGTCAAAGTTGTTAGCAAATGGATCTATAATTATTTAAATTTTATAATATGTTAGCAAATGGATCTATAATTATTTAAATTTTATAATATATATATATATATATATATATAATTGTTTGACTTTTAGCAGACATTCTAATATTTTTCCACACCATCTATTTAGATCTCACAATTTTACATGTCATTATTTTTATATCCCTTTTTAATTTATTATAAATTATATTATATATTTAAACCCTCTATTAAAATCTTGTCACTACTTTTTTATTTTATTTAAATGGTATAATAAATAATTTCATATACAAACATAGTCATAGTAAATGTAAGGACGCGATTCGTGACGGACCGTAACAGTGTCGGGTTCGCACGTGAAAAGGCCCCTAACAATATCATTTGTAGAGCGTGGGTTTGGAAGGCTAGGCCTAAAACTTTTTCCTACACCCCTGGAGTCTTTCTCCTGGAGGTGGGCTGGGAGGCCCTGGTTTCTGGCCATTTCCAACCCCCTCTATAGATTACTTACTCTTCCTTTTATACTAGCTCGCGTCCACTGTCCTTCGTCCAAGTGAAACTTGTCCCAAAAATCATATTATGTCTAAATTTTTCAGTGCATCCTGAACGGGTTATTAACTAATGATAATACACTTTCATAAAATAAAAAACTAATAATTATTAAATTTCATGTAAAAAAAAAAAATGAAAGTGAAAAAAAATCATATTATGTTAAATTTTTCAGTGATTGAACGGGTTTTAAACTTTTGTTGGCTTCTTCTTATATTGCCACATAATCTTTGAAAACCCATATTTCTCATTGAGCTTGAAATTGAATTCTATATATATCTCCAAAAAAGGTTTTTATCAAATTGTCTTTCTTTGTCTTTACAGCAGCCTTATAATGTAAAGCGCCTCAACAACTACCTTCACAGAGTTATTTGTTTTCTAAGAAGAAAAAATAGATTTGAATTCTTTGACATATAGCCAATATTTTGAAGTTTTAGATTTTCAACTACCAAACCAGTCAAAACCTTTTAAGTCTTCTATATGTTTTCTAGCTAGATATATACTCTCGTGTATGCATATGTGTCCATATAAGAATTGGTTATTTTCGATAGCTTATGTGTATGATATAAAATAAAAAGCTAAAAATTAGCAAATTTTTTAAAATTGAAATATAAATTATTTAAAATAAAACTGAAAGGTAGTATGAGATTCATAAACAGTATATAAAATAAGCAAAAAAAAAAAAAAAAAAAAAAAAAAAAAAAAAAAAAAAAAAACTAACTTATAATCACCTTCCAAAGTCACGTAATTTGCTTTCTTAGATAAAGTTATGGAATATTGTAGCACTCTATATATCATATGAGATCTTTGTTGCCTCTGAGCTGCGCAGAATTTGTACAGTACCGTCAACAATTAGAGTATCTGTTTCTGTGTTCTACACTTCTACATACCGAGTTGAATTTTTTTTCCCCTATGTTCGGTTGCTGAGAAAATATAGGAAAGAAAGTACAGTCAAATATTTGCGTCTCATTTGTTTCATTTTCCTCTTTTGTTTGTTGAGAAACTAATAAGGATACGAAAATGATTTTATGTGCTGTTTTCTGAATTTTGGCATGTTTTCAACCAACTTTGTACATTTTTGAATCTGATGGTTATTTATTAGAGAAATGTTATGTCTATAATGTTTTCACAATATTTTTCACAACAAATTCTAAGTAGTGGATTGTTATTGATGAGGCAAAAAAAAGTAATTTTAATGATTGATTCAAATTATAACCAATAATAACAAATCATTTATGATTTGTTGTAAAAATGTTGTGAACGTAACACTTTTTAATTTATTATGCTAATCTATCTGTAATATTTCGGATTATGCTTGTCAACTATATCAAGCCTACCATGCACCCAGGTTCGACTGGACTCATCTACACCTCTCAAACATTGGTTGCACGGTATTCCACACACCTTATGGGTCTGTCTACACTCTACACCCTTATGCATTGATTCCTCATTGGATTGTTTACTAGTTTCATTTTCAATTTTTTCTTGAATGGGTTCAGAATAGCCTCACTTAAGAGCACTTGGTATATAAAAATATAAAAACAGACAAGTATAGATTTCATACCAAAGAGTAGGGCTGTCCAGCTAAGACCCTCACCAGAAGGTAC
This sequence comes from Quercus lobata, assembly GCF_001633185.2. Classification (NCBI taxonomy): domain Eukaryota; kingdom Viridiplantae; phylum Streptophyta; class Magnoliopsida; order Fagales; family Fagaceae; genus Quercus; species Quercus lobata. The sequence goes on along the minus strand of NC_044910.1, from coordinate 46,651,657 downwards.
CATCTGAATCAAAGGAAACCGAACCGAAATTTGTCCGATCTAATCACTAGGTCAAATGACTGCAAGTCTCATCTTCTAGAATCCAATTTTTTGGTATACACGTGTGAGTGAATTCCCAAATTGAATAATGATGAGAATAATGAGTAGTTAATAGAACATAATTGAGCACATACCTATTAAATTTAAGCCTTTTGGGTTAAGGTGTGACGAAGTGTTCATGGTCCCTACCTAGCTAGCGGAGACAGAGCAACTCTAAACGGTCCACACATAAAGATCCTGATGAAAAAAAAACCCAACAAAGAAATGTTGCTAATGGTGCTAAAAAAACAGTGTGGTGCAACGTGGTTCCCATAGATGATGTGTTGACGAAGAAAAAAGCCCATAGGCAAGAGAGAGTGAGTAGGACTTGTTCATGACCCACGAAGAAGTCTTGGAGCCCACAAAGAGGAAGAGACTCACACGTGAGTGAGAGATTGTTGTGTACATACATGTGAGTGAAGTCCCACATTGAATAATGATGAGAAAAATGAGTGGTTAATATAATATAATTGAGCACATACTTATTAGGTTTAAGCCTTTTAGGTCAAAGTGTGTCTCTATATGTTATATTAATTTTGGATTAAATTGTGTTTCTATATGTTATATTATTCAAGGAAACTTCACAGGGTGTTTATCTCTCCAATATAATATTGGGTTGAGTGACAAGTCTCCTCTTTCAAAATCAACTATGATTGACTATAATGGATCCAACAGAAAGCTATCATTCTCCACCTTCAAAACCATCATTCTTCAATGTGTGTAATTGTTCTCTGCAAATTTGGCAAGAACTATGCTAGATCTAGAAAGATCATTGCCAAATTTGGGAACATCACAGCTAGATCTAGAGAGTCTCCACTAGATATAGTAACTCTACCACCATGTGTTTTTACCACCAAACCTGAGGCAATTTTGATCAATCGGACCACCAGAACAAAGGAGCCTTGGAGGTCGATAACTCGTATTTTCACGGTCGGCAACAGGGTATGTAATTTCAAACTTGTCGTCATCAGGTCAGTTGTTGGTTTGATCTCAAAATCAACTTCAACCGACCTATGCACAGCCCTACCAAAAACAATGTAAAACTTATTTGCATTAATTTTATTCAATCAAAACAACAATTAGCGAGCATTTTCACTCAATCTTTGCTAAAGTACATTAGCGATTACCACCCATCTACATCACACCCCCTTAAATTAATTCTAATGAAGTGATAAATTTGTTTATCTATTTGGGGATCTTTTCTCAATGCTTCTCTTTGGATATTTAGGCTTAGGATGAAAGTTACTCTTCATATGAACCCTTAGATTTAGTTGGGTATAGGTTCGACCTGGTCATCTTCATGTTTTTTTATAGTAAGTATAGTGTAAAGAAAACTGTTCTATGATCACAACAATATCTCACAATATTTTCACAAAAGTTGAGGTGTTAACCCGTCATAAGTCAAAAATAAAATAAATTATATGTGGGCTCACCACAGCTCAAAATAAGATTTTTGTTAAAATGTGGTGAGATTTTGTCTTGCCCACACACTTTCTCTTTTTAAAAATAAATAAATAAAAGCCTTCAAGTCTTCACCAAAACCCAAAGTTACAAGGATTTTCATTTTTCCATTGATAGCATCATCCGTTTTTTTAGATGCACTTTTTAGTGACCCCCCTTTGATCACAACCAAAGTGTATCTCATCAGAAGTTTAAGAATCACAAATGGAGAAATTTGAGGATTGCTAATCTTATAAGATTTGATTGTGTAAAGACTCTAAACTTTAAATATTAGCCTCTCTCTCTCTCTCTCTCTCTCTCTCTCTCTCTCTCTCTCTCTCTCTCTCTCTCTCTCTCTCTCTCTCTGAGACACAAGGAACACTACAAAAGATGCTATTACCGTTAGGCTATCACTTGAATCTTGAATCTAATTTTTAAAAAAGTAGTATTTAAATTGGAAAAATCACAGTTCATCGTGTTGTATTAAATTTTGCATTTTATTTTCAAATTTAATTAATTAGCTCAATTGGTAAACTCTCTGATGATTGAATAAGAAATTTGGAGTTCAATCCCTGGCTACACTAAAAAGCCAAGTGATATCTTAGTTTAATGATAAAGAGTTATCATTATAAGCAGACGTCATAAATTTGTCCTATAAACATTTCATTTGTTACAATCTGACCCATAAAATTTAGAATAAAATGAAATCTTTAATGAGTTGTTGGATTGAATCCTAACACTTTCACTTTAGTCTAAATCTTATAGTTTCAAATGAAACACTAAAAAGTTTGTGGAATTGAACTTAATAAAACCGAAACAATAGAGGCTATTTTTGCATATTGCAAATTACCCGTTTAAATTTTTGAAGCTTCTTTGCAGGGATAAAAAGATTCTTCGATAATGTTCCCTAAGTACTGCTTTGTTGGCATATGATATATCGACAAGTACATAATGTTATTTTCTGGCGTTATGGTACCGTGCTCTACTGCTCTCACAATGTCTGGGTGCATTTAGCAAATATAAAAGAAAATGCCTGGAGTGCGTGAATAAACAGCCGCTGCAAAATATGTCACTATCACTTCTAAGCTGTAAATTGGGCTAATTGCACCAGCAAATATGATTTATTTATCGTTATTTGAAAAGTAATATTTTAAGCTGCATAGAAAAATTATATATTTACGATCAATTCTTACATAGTCCACGAGCACTACTCCAAGCTCTCATAAAGGGGATGAGCCCCATGTAGATCCCATGTGTGGATATATTGGGAGGTTCAACTATCTAAATTTTTTATGTCTACATAGAAGAGAGAATCATCAATTGAGAGGTTCAACGGTGGCTTTATAAATTCTTTGTAGAGTAGTTGTTAAGAAATTTAAATTATAGGAAAATCTAAAAAGTTAGAATTTGAATATATTAGCATTACAAAAAAATAAAACACGCTAATACCTTAAGTTTTACAATTCTCTTTCACTAACAAAATGAAAAACAAAAAACAAAAAAACAAAAAAACAAAAAAACAAAACAAAAATGATTGATGAAAGAAAAAGTGAGAACTAAGAATGCTAAGATGGGGTAATAAAGTGAGAGAATGTTTGAAATGATGAGAGAGAGAGAGAGAGCGCAACGAATGATACTTGTTGCGACTGCGAGCTTGACTGTTAAGGAGAGCACTACTTGTGCCATCAAGGAGAACTCATGATCTCAATATATCTTTTTGCTCCGTTTTTTAGGAAAAATGAAATTATGGATTATTTTTATAAAATGAGTTGAATGAGTTACAAATATGAATGATTATGATTTTTCATTATTTTTTGTTTTTGAATGGACTTTTTGTTGAATATTTTGGTCATTTATTGTTATTTGAACTATCTTTACTATTTGTAAGGACTCAATTCGTGACGGCCCCAAAATAGTATTGGGTTCGCACATTGAGGACCCAAACAATATAATTTGTAGAACGTGGGCTTGAAAAGCTAGGCTTTGGTCACCGGACAGTAGTTAATCAGGGTTTCCATGGCGATTTGCACAAGGATGAACCTGATATGTATAACAATAATCTATTCCGGTACATTATGAGTGGTTCCGGTCCTTAAACCTTGTCCAAAGAGCTTCATGTCCTTATTATTCTCCCATTTTTAGGACTCCCTCGTCTGGAAGCCCCCCTTTTTGGCGCACAAGTCTTTACATTATATAGCCCTTCTCGGTTGATCCTAACCCTCCACCTGTTTATCCGACAGGTTCCTATTCGAATACCTGTCCCATCAGCCGCCTCCCCCTACTTTTTGTTAGTTGCACTAACCGAAACCACACTGTTCAGGCGTCTTTTCTCATTAATATGGCTAGAACGTTTGTGGACGCATTCAATGCGGGGGTGACGTATTTACCTTGAACCACCCCCACTCCGTACCCCCATGTGGGTCCCATTCTACTCGCCTCTTCTTCTGGGGGCATTTCGGAGGCAGCCTTCGACGAGATGTCGCTCTTCCCTTTGAAGTCTTGGGATGCCGAGGACAGGGTCATCCTCGGCTGCGTCTCTAGGCTATTTGGTCTTTCACCATTTGTCCTCGGCAAATACTCTCCTCGGCACGGGCCCTAGGCCCTAGTGGAAAGTGGGCCGGGTCATAAGTTCTCTGGCCCCACACTATTATTTGGGATTTTATTTATCTATTTATTATTTGAGAGATTAAGGATTATGTTTGAGGGGTCAAAATTATTTTTGTTTAATCCAAATTCATGGAATTGTCAAGTCAAGGTGTTTAATTTTTTTTTTAAAGGTAGACAAAACGCGTTAGTTAATATATATATATATATATATATATATATATATATATATATTTCATATGAATACCCTAGGGCCTAAGCTCAATGTAGTGACGTTCAGCCACCTAAGGACAACACTTTACCCAAAAACTGAAGGAGTTTGAGCACAGTTATATTATATTAATCACTAATTCCTATTATCATTTATCAGGATACTTACTCATATGAATGTTCCAACAATTAATATAAAACAGTAATAGATGATTTCGGGAGGTGGAATAGACTCAGTAAAGTCGACAGAGGGATAATGTTATAGCTTACGAAACTCACGAACACTACAATGTCTCACTCACATAAGTCATAACCTGCTTAGAATAATAGAATGATAATTGATAAATCACACCGTGAGTTGGAAGGGCTTAATTATGGATTTCCATTTCTCCCTTCATCAAAGTTTTATGAAGATGATCTAAAAAACAAACAAAAAAAAATTATCAAGATGCTTAGATGCACCTTGAAATATTTAATTGGGGTCAAGAGGATCTTAGAGTTCATCTTTTATTGGGATAAGATCCCCCTCTATTTTTTTAACAAATATGAAATAAGTTGTAACTTGTATTTATTAAATTTTGTAAAGTTTATATGAGTTTTTTAAAAAACTATTGCATTTCTTAAATCTTATATATCTTATATCTGAATTAAAATTATAAGGGACTGGAGGATTTAAATAGGAGTGAATCATTTCCCATATTTTTTTTAAGTCACCACACATTCTTAAAGATAAGATAATCAAATAAGAGAAGTAGAATTTATATGAAGAATTTGATAAGATGTGGAATGAAATGACTTATTGTACTTAAATGGTGGCTAAAAATGTACTTAGAGAATCGAACGAATATAGGTAACCAACTAAGAGCATTCTCATCAGCTTTCTTATAAAAAATGTCATTTTGACACATCAAAAACTTACTTTATTATTTTAACACACCATTTTACAATTCACCATTTATCACATCTTCTGTTCTTTGATTCTAAACATTAAATTAATATATACAAATATTAAAATAATATATTTGTAACACAAAACTCTGCCAATATACCAAACACAAACAGTGGCAGTGGCCACCACCCAACAACCAACAACGACTGCCACAACCAATAGCCACCAACCAACAACCACCGCATCCTTTACAACCCAAAACACAACTCAAAACAAACCAAATAAATTCCAACCAAATACCCACAACAAATCCACAACCATAACCACCACAAATCAAATTAAAAACAAAAACAAATAGGTAAGAAAGGTAGAGAGATCCGACAGTGGTGGCTTTCTTTGTCGGCGGTAGTGGCTAAGATCGGCTTCACACCGTGGCTGAGATGCGCATCAGACAAGCGATGTTGCAGCTTCAAGCCGTGGATAAGATGGGTTCAGATTAAGGCGGCATGGCAGCTTCAAACCGAGGTGGCAATGGAGGCTTTAGACCGGGGACGATGGCGTCTTCAAATTGGCTGCAATGGAGTCTTCAAACGAGAAGCGATGGCGGTGGCTTGATCCACAATCCACAATGCCACCGTATCGTTGATTTGAGGGTGAGGGAATCTGATCTGAAGAAGAAAGAGAGAGAGAACATGGGTTGGAGAGAGACAAATAAGTGAGAAGAGAGAGGAAACATTGAATAAAATATTGAGAGGAGAGTAAAAAGGTTGAATAAAAAATTAGTTGTTTGGTTTGACATTTGTGTCTATACCGTCTCACATTTGAGACGGTAGCGGTCTGCTAAAATTTTTGGCATTTGAAACACCTCATGAGGCTCATATTTTGGTGTTTGATGTGTCAAATGCCAAATATTTGGCATTTGACACACCTGATGAGAATGCTCTAAGGAGACTTAATGGTAGAATAAGGAGGTCCAAGCAACAATTAGTTAAAGAGAAAGCCATAGAAACTTACCTAAATGTAAAGACAATGTTGCTTATGAAAATTATAAAGTATCAAAGAGGAATGCAAAAATATAAATATAAATATAATTGACCAATACGCTAAATGTAAGGCTTATGATAAATTATGTAGCAAATTGGAGACAAGAAATGAAATTAAGAAACTTAAATGGTGTCCAATGCATTAAAGATGAAGATGAAAGAGTGTTAGTAAAAGAGATATGGAAAATTTATTTTTATAAACTTTTTAATGGAAGTGATACAAAATATTGGAGCGAATTGAGTAATCTGGTGGAGGATAGAAAGTGTAGGTTTATTTGAAGAATTAGGTTGACTGAGGTAAAAGATGCATTGAAGAGGACCAATATGGAAAAAGTTGTGGGACCGCAAGCAATCCCATTTGATGTCTAGAAGTGCTTTGATAATGTGAGTGTATTTTGTTTGACTAACCTTATCAATAAGATCTTAAGTGGAGGAAAAGTACTTTAATATCTATTCAAAAGAATAAGGAGGATAATCAAAATTATACAAATTACTATAGAATTCAATTTATGAGTCTCACTATGAAATTTTGGGAGAAACCGAGAAAGTGATTGAATATAACTTATATAAGTTCAGACTTAGGATACAAACAAATATATATATATATATATATATATATTGGAGAATCAATTTTGTATTATGCTAGGATGATCTACCATGGAAGTCATTTTCTTATTTTGAATATATTATATTATATTTCTCTACTGATCATTTTCTTAATTAATTAAGCATTTGTTTACTTATATTAATTGATGTTTTTGAAATTAATAACCTTTTTTTAATCTTCCTCCTTAGACTAAAATCTTGACTTTACCTATTTTCAAAAAGAAATCTTGACTTCACCACTAAATTTAGAATCTCTTGCTTGACAAGGTTTCCAACCAATAGTCCTTCCAAGTGCTATTCGTCACCGTCAACACCCCAAACTCAACATCATGGTCATCTCATATTTCATCATCTCCTTGCTACCGCCATCTCTTGAGGACCATATATGGCATCGCACTTGCTATATATCATTGACAATAAACGTCTCTTTTTGCCCAAGATTCTCTCACCACCACCACTATTCTCTTCGAGCTTGACGATAATATGTTTGATCAAGTATTTTCAGACCATAGCCTAATGCACCTTCAACTTTGTTAGCTCGGTCCTCCTCACCAACATATTTGGTGGCTTGATCGCCCTCACCCCAGCTATCACTTTATGGTTGTTGTTGGTGCAAACATAATAATAATGGAAATAACACAACGAGAAACTGAATAATACTTCTGAATATTATTAATTTAAAGAGAAAAATTACACAACACCTCCACCCTTCACCTCCCCCCTACGCACGTATCTTGCCCAATATCTGAGACAATTCATATTAGCCCATTAATCACCACAATTAAAAAGAACAAAATGGTTTCTCTCATTTTCAATGTGGGATTAAACATTTTCACTAACTCCTCATCTTCCATATTAAATCCCACATCTTTACATTTATGTTGTAATATTTATTCATTTTAATTAATTAATATGAAAATGCTCCAACAATCCCCTACTCATTTTAATATATATATATATATATATATATATTTAATTATATAGAGATTACCAGGCAAAGATGGGTCACTATGCATCATGAAGGTGTGCTCTGCATTGAACTTTCACTTAGTAAAACAACAATTTTAACTCCAAAGTCATAGTGGTCTCTGACTTAAACTAGGACTACTTTAGAAAAATTAAGCGTCACTGCTTACACATAACAACCCAGGTGTTGACATGAACTTTTATAACTATCATTTTACGGCTGTGTGCTGATCTCAGTTTCATGAGTGTATTTGAGATAAAGTCCAAATCTCATAGGGAGGGGCCCCACCCCCACACTCACATAGGTGAAATTTTGTCAAAAGTGCTGCTATACTCTAACACCCCACTTATCCGAGCTACTAATTTCATTAAGAGTTTTTTACTCAACCCTTCCACATTACAGGATAAATGCACTTACATCATAGGGATGAGCAATTAAAAAATTATTTACAAAATAATTAATTAAAATAAATAAATACTGCATTTCTTACGACCATCGTATGATTCGTTTTTCCCATTGAACCCAATTCTCAGGATCTCTGGTCCTTGGGTTGGGTATTCTCATACATGGCTCATGATTCTATGGACTTTAGTCCCATCCCCCTCAATGTATTCCAGACTATCTTTTGCCAAGGCCTTGGTAAATAGATCTGTAAGATTATCATTAGATTTAATATAATCCATAGTTATGATGCCACTACTCAAATAAGATCGCACGGTATTGTGCTTTCTTCTTATAAGTTTGGATTTACCATTGTAATAACGGTTTTTAACTCTACCAATTGCGGCAGTGCTATCACAATGAATTAATATAGGTGGAATTGGCTTTTCCCAAAGTGGAATTTCATATAACAAATCTCTAAGCCAATTTGTCTCTTCACTAGCTGAAGCTAATGCAATTAATTTGGCTTCCATTGTTGAATTAACAATTATTGTTTGCTTTTTAGATTTCCAACAAATAGCACCACTACCTAAGGTAAAAATATAAGCAGTGGTACAGAGAGAATCACCTAACAAAGTATTTCAATCGGCATCACTAAAAGCTTTAATTATAGCAGGATACTTTTTATAAAATAAGCCATAACTTTTGGTACCAATTAAATATCTCATGACTCGCTCAATAGCTAGCCAATGATCTTTATTAGGCTTGCTAATAAATCTACTTAGCACTCCTACTACATATGCAATGTTAGGTCTAGTACAATTAGTAGCATAACACAAACTACAAATGATACTAGCATAATCCTTTTGATTAAAAATCCCATCATCATTATTCACAGGAAATAAATGAACACTAGAATCAAAAGGAGTAACTACATTTTTGTGAACGTGAAAATTATATTTTCTCAATATATTCTCAACATAATGTGATTGATCAAGAAATATTCCATCACATGTTTTTGTAATTTTCATGCCCAAAATAAAACTAGACTCGCCAAGATTTTTTATATCAAAATGGCTTTTAAGCATATTTTTTGTCTCATTTATAACATGCGTATTTGAGCAAAAAATTAACATATCATCCACATAAAGGCTAATAATAACATGTAAATTATTCCATGATTTATAATAAATACATTTATCATATTCATTTGATTTATAACCATTCTTAATTATGTAGGAATCAAACTTTTCATGCCACTACTTAGGTGCTTGTTTTAAGTAAGGTTTTCAGACCCGAACCGTTCATTGAACTGTAAAAGGGAGAGGTTCAAAGTTTTTGAAGTCGAACCGGGGTCGAACCGTGATAACATCATAATTAATTTAATTATTAATTAAAGCATAAATATATATATATATATATATATTAAATTTATAAAACTAGCGAAATTGACAATATATCTATATATATGTGAGGGAAATTTAATGATTTTCAAGCATATATTTAATAATTAAATATGAAAGTTAATAAAATAAAATAATAACCATGAAAATATTAAAATTTATGATTAATTTTTGAAGTAAAGTTGAATATCTTTGAAAGATTTTAATTATAATTTTTTTTATTCCTTGTAAAAGATGGATAATTTAATTAAGTAGAATAAACTTGTGTTAAATTGTTTTTATATATAAAAAATAAATAAATAAATAAAAGTGCTAAGGGATTCACAGTTCTTGCCACCGGTTTGTGTGGTCTAACTCCGGTTTTAGGGGTTCATGGAATTAACAAAAAATCCGGTTCTTTATGCTTAAAAAACCGGATTTCATCCCGATTCCCGATTTTCACGGTCCGACCTCCCGGTTCGGTTCGAGTCTGAAAATCTTGGTTTTAAGCCATATAGGGATTTAATTAGCTTACATACCTTGCTTTCTTGTCCAGGCTCTACAAAGCCTTCGGGTTGATCTATATAAATCTCTTTCTCTAGGTCCCTATTTAGAAAAGTACTTTTTACATCCATTTGATGAATTTTCAAATAAAAAATTGCAGCAATAGTAATTAACAATCTAATAGATGTAATTCTTGTTACTGGAGAAAATGTATCAAAGAAATCAAGATCAGCTTTTTGTTTAAAGCCTTTTGCAACAAGTTTAGCTTTAAACTTATCTATTGATTCACCTAATTTCAACTTTTTTCTAAGGACTCATTTACAACCTATGGTCTTACAACCCGGTGGAAGATCTACTACTTTACAAGTTCTATTAGAAATTAGAGATTCCATCTCATCATTTATAGCCTCTTTCCAAAATATAGTATCAGGTGATGTTAAAGCCTCTTTTAAATTTTGGGGATTTTCCTCAATGTTAAAAACATAATAATCAGGACCAAAATCTTTTTCAACTGTAACTCTTTTACTCCTTCTAGGTTCCATTTCAAAATTTTCTTGATTTTGTAAATGAGAGGTAGAAAAACTAGGTTGTGACAAAATATTTTCTTCACCCCCACTATTTTTCAATTTTAAAGGAAATTTTTCTTCATGAAAATTTGCGTCACCAGATTCAAAAATTATGTTCTTTTCAAGATCAAAAAATCTATAGGCTGCACTATTAATCGCATAACCAAGAAAAACACAAGTAGTAGCTCTTATACCTAATTTAGGTATTTTAGGGCCAGTAAACCTTACATAAGCAAGACAACCCCATACTCTCAGATATCCCAAATTTGGCTTATGTCCTTTCCACATCTCAAAAGGTGTGGTATGTGACTTTTTATGTGGCACCCTATTCAAAACATGACATGCAGTTAAAATATATTCACCCCAAAAATGTAAAGGTGCACCAGATTCAATTAACATGGTATTTGTTAACTCAATTAGAGTTCTATTTTTTCTTTCAGCCACACCATTAGAAGCTGGTGAATATGGTGCAGTAGTTTCCTGGATAATTTCCAACGACTGAACAAATGAGTTAAATGCACTTGATTCGTACTCATGGCCTCTATCACTTCTTATTCTTTTTATTTTTCTACCGAATTGATTTTCAACTTCTTTTAAAAAATCTTGAAATTTTTCAAAAGCATCACTTTTATTTTTCATCAAATAAACAATTGTATATTTTGAGAAATCATCAATAAAAGTGATATTATATCTATTTCCCCCATGAGTTAAAATTCCCTCAAATTCACATAAATCAAAGCGAATTAACTCCAGCAATTCGGTATGTCTTACAACACTTTTATGAGACCTTTTTGTAATCTTAGCTTGACTACAAGTTTCACATTTTTCAAAATCTTTTGATAGTCTTGGAATTAATTCTAAACTACTCATGATTCCCACATATCTACTATTTATATGACACAAACGAGCATGCCAAAAATTAATAGAAGAAAGCATATAAACTGAACTGGTAGATGTTTTATTATTCTCAACATTCAATTTAAACATTCCATCACAAGCATAACCCTTGCTCACAAATAATCTCTTTTTAGTGATTACATAGTTATCAGATTCTATAGTTTGTTTGAAGTTAGCCTTGTTAAGCAAAAAACTTGACATCAAATTTTTTCTCATGGATAGAGTGTAAAGTACATCTTTCAATGTTAGCACACATCCAGAAGTAAATTTCAATTCAACCTCACCACTTCCAAGAATCTTGGTTTTGCTAGAGTCACCAAGCATGACAATTTTTTCTTCTTCAAAAGGATTGTACAATTTGAACCAATTTTTGTCATAGTAGACATGCCTATTAGCACTAGAATTTGCCCACCACCCTTCAACATATTGCACTATATTGATGTCTGTAATTATAGCCACTAAAGACTCTTCGGTTACGTTAGCCTGTGGGACAGATTCACATTTTTGAAATTTGCAAAATCGAGAAATATGCCCACTCTTGCCACAGACAAAATATGATCTATTAAATTGATCTTGTGAAGGGTTCATTGGTTTTTATTGTAGTTTTATTCAGATTTCCCCTTCCTTGAGGTCTATTGTTATTTTTGAAGGCTCTCTTTTTAGGCTTCAATTGACTATTTCTAGGAAAATGATTTTTGGGCATATTATTATTGGCTGAAATAAGGTTTACCTTTGTGGTGGAATTACTATTGCTCTCTTGTGTCATTAGTGCATCTTGTTCTCTAATCTCCTCCTCCACACGGATGCGTGTGATCAAAATCTCCAAGGATGTTTCCTTTTGTTTGTGCCGCAAAGTCTTTTGGAACTCCCTTCAAGATAGTGGTAGTTTATCAATTATGCCAACTAACACCAAATTGTCTCCAATCTTTATGCCTTCAGATCTCAATTCTGCTACAATCATTTAGAAGTCTTGTGCTTGATCCATCACCGATTTTCCATCCACCATTTGGTAACGGAAAAATCTACTAGCAGCATACTTCTTTGCACCAGCCTCCTTGGTATCATACTTGCTTTGTAAAGCTTTCCAGACCTTTCATTTCCGCCTCTTAAAGTGGGCTCCCTTAAAGCGAAAGGGCTTGTTGAGATCTCCAACAAGCTCATTTGGTTTCTCTTGTGTAGGCTTCGTGTATTGAATCTCCTTAAAATTGTTGGTGCAAACACAATAATAAAGGAAATAACACAACGAGAAATTGAATAATACCTCTGAAAATTATTAATTTAAAGAGAAAAATTACACAATACTATTTGGACTAAGACACGACACTCGCTCTCTTTAAGGAGATTCAAGCCTTTGGTTGGCTAAACTTTGTAACCGGTGAAGAGCTTCTCTGACTTGTCTCCCCCATAATACAACAACCAAACAAGTGTCATATGGCTAGAACAACCTCTGCACAAAGTATTCAAGTCCAAAGCTCCACCAGAAAGAACACCCTTCTTTGCCAAAAACCTCTCTATTTTTTTTTTTTTTTTTTGTATGTTGCAGTAACTTGGATTGGGTTTGATTGAGTCTTTTTATAAACTCAATAGACCTCACGAAATTACTACCCAAATTAATCTAATTAATTATGTCCATTATTCTGATGTAGTGGGTGTTACATGATTACCTCCACCCTTCACCTCCCCCTTGCACACGTATCTAGCCCAATATTTGAGACAATACATATTAGTCCATTAATCATCACAATTAAAAAGAACAAAATAGTCTCTCTCCTTTTCATGTGGGATTAAACATTTTTATTAACTTCTGATCTTCCATATTCACTCTCACATCTTTACATTTATGTTATAATATTTATTCATTTTAATTAATTAATATTAAAATGCTCCAACAGTTGTGCTCAAGTCTAAGAAAGGAGAGAGATCAATGAGGGATAAAGAGGAGAGATCGGTGAAAGAGAGAAAAAAAAAAAAGGGTAGCTATCATGCATTCTTACAATTTCGGCAATAAGAGACTTTACCAGTTAAACTAACTATAACCCACTTAAAGTTGTGTAAGTTTGAGTTTACATGAAATTTGATAGAAATGAGGTTAGCAAAATTGCATTGGGGACTAAATTGACAATGATATAAAATCGTGAAACTCTTAGTTTTATAATATAAAAGTAAGGCCTAGATTGTGAACTGAAGGATAATACATGCCGACCGAAACAAACAAGTGAAACTAAGTCCTTCAAATCGTTCATTTGAAAAAGTTGAATTAACATTGAAAATAACATAACTTTGAAGGTTAAATTGACATGCGACAACAACATTTCAGTTTTTTTTTTTTTTTTTTTAAACATAGAGAGACTAAAATGTTTAGTCACAATTAAATGCTCATCTTTAAAAATTATGAAAATAATTATGAAGATTCATGCCAACATTCAGTTAAAGAATTATAATTTTAAAACGTGGCCAAAAAAAAATTATAATTTTAAAGAGGAGGAATATTACACATAGTAATACTATATACAAAAGAATAAAAATATAGCGAAATATTTACTATATAAAATACACACATTAGAAATAGAAATTTAAGAATAATGATTTGTAAGAAAAATGTTACTGTCTTTTACATAAAATTCTCATTTGTATCTATGCTGATTGGCTAGAAATAATTGGGTAATGAAAGATTGGGCGGTGAAAGGGCCTAAACTGCATGTGAGGGTCCTATAATCTCATAAAATTCTAAACATAGAATCCAAATTTCTGGAATTAGATTTGAGATTTCCGTACTCTGCATTTGATTCGAAAGTTGCATTCTTGTAAAAATCCCAAAAATGTAAACATTATTGCATTTCACTAGTCCATAGAACAAAGTTTGCTAGGCCGTGGCTACAAATATTTTATTAAATATGAATTTTGACAAATCAGTTATCAAATTACTTTTTTTATTCTTCTCAAAAAAAAAAAAAAAAAGCTAAGTTATCAATAAATCATTTAAATTTTAAGTTTTTGTAGTCTTAAATTATAGATATTAAAAAATATTAAGTTTATAGTTCAAATAGTAAATAACATCTAATCTAAAATAAATTTGACATGCATAATTAGAATAATAATAACATATAATTTAATGGTCAGATTTTTAGTATAAGTAACTATAATCATAACATTCTCACTAATTATCGTAGAGATAAGTCAAAAAATAAAAAAAGATTTCCACCAATAGTGAAGCTCTTAAGGCTAGATGTAACATTATAAGTTAATAAGAACTTTATATTCATAAATAAATAAATAAATAATTATTTTTATAGAATTTCAAACAAGAGTATCTCTTATTCAACCAACTAAAACTTTACCAATCAAGTTAAGTTATTAAGCTAACAGGAATCAATTGAATAAAAAACAATTTTATAAGAAACTTTACCAATTAAGCTAATTATAATTCATCAAATAAAAACTAACTTTGTACAAAATTGAAGCCCATAAGAATGTTACTATTGTTCACATGGAATTTAGAATTCAAACTGAGAAATCAAACATCCAAATCCCAAACAGATTCATAATGGAATCCCCTGTCGGGGGATTTCATGAAGCCCCTGAAAGGCAAAAAACTGAAAGCGAGGAGAGTCAAGTTAATGAAGACGCTACGATACGGCAATTTCACGGGCCGTTGGTTTAAATTAATGTGGGCCATATTGCTGCCTTTGGACTTTGGAGTCTGGCGTAGCATTGCCTTTTAGGTTTTAGTGCTTAAGTGAAAAAATAGAATATAGGAGGTGACATGGACCCACATGTCACGTGGACACTGGCCTAGTGGCCACGTAAGAGACAAATAAGGGCTGCTTATAAAATCTCCTCTAATCCCCTCTCCACCAATCGTCTTCCTTCTCCCACGTGGGACTTTGGACCCACCAGTTGCCCATTACATCATACACCCCTGTGCCCTTTTTTTATTATTATATAATAATCTATTTTAACCTACCATTTTGAAACCATACTCTCTTTATAAATTCAACCATTTTCCCTTCTAGATCATTAAAAAATTGCTCTCTTTCTCTCTCTCTCTTCTAGCTTCCTCTTTTCTTTGATGTCTTATCAACCTAACTTTCCAGATCGTTCTTTTTCTTCTACCTTTTAATTCTTTTGCAAGAAATCATCTAGAATTTGCTTCCATTTCTCTTGGTCTCATATATTTATAGAAGTATATCAGAGATATACCATAAGATCATGGGAGACTCAGCTTCATATATACGCATGGTAAGTTTCTATTAACCCTTTACTGTATCTCTGATTCAAAAATTAGAGCTAAGAGTCTTGTAGTTCTAATTATATTCATGGAGATTATTAATACTTTGAGTTGACGCAGGTGCACCACCTGATCGAAGAGTGTATCATATTTAACATGAGCAAGGAAGAGTGCATGGAAGCCCTCTCTAAGCATGCAAATATCAAACCAGTCATTACCTCCACAGGTCAATCACCTTTTTTATACATGTACACATATATAGTACCCCTTGCATATATATATATATATATATATATTTGTTGAAATCTAAAAAAAAATGTTTTTATCTTTTTGATTGTGTACAAAAAAGTGTGGAAGGAATTGGAGAAGGAGAACAAGGAATTCTTCGAGGCCTACACAAAGAGGAGGGAAGATAGATCAGCATCTGAAATGGAGACAAAGCAAAGGATTCAAAATATGGTTTCTGAATCTTCCAAAAGAGATACCCAAGACTAGTCGTATTATGATAGTGAGTATAGTGACAAACCAAGGTTGGGCCAGTGAAGGTGCCAGCTCGTTACTATTACCGTAATTGCATTGGCAACGTTTTTGGTATCGACTGTGGACCGAAAGCTAAATAGAATAAAGGAGAAGAAAAAAAAAATAGTAGCAATCGAAGTTGAAGAAGCAGACATCATAAACGTCGTCGTTATATGTCTTATTTGTTGTCATATATATATTTTTTTTTGAGAAGTTATTCGTTGTCATATTAGGTGTGTGTAACAGGTCAAACAGTGGGTTGGGAAGCGTGAGCACAGTGCGTGACCGGGGGTTGCTTGGAATCACTACACGTGGCCTACACGTGTCGAGGTCCCGCTGTACTATTGTTATCGTATGTGTTTGCGTGCCTCCAGCACTAAACTGTAAATCTGTCATCTTTGTTAGACTTTTTTTTTTTTTTTTTTAATATTTTGTTACCATGTTAGTAATTTTTGTTTTTGTTTTTGTCAAATAAATTTGTGTACACTGAGGATTATTTGAAGGGTCCGATGTCCCCATTATGCTCTTTTTGTTAGGTGATTTTAGATCCATTTGAGAAGGTGACACTGACACAAACGGTGTTTGTTAATTATTCCATGAGGAATGCGTGGCCTGCGTGGCATTAGGGCATGCTTATTAATTTTCCTCTTTGGTTTGATTGTTTCCTTAAAATGAGAAGAAGAAAAAAAGAAGTAAAAACAGAGGGCATGCTTATTGTTTAGCCCAAAATCATCTCAATTATGTGCATTCATTATGTGCATTCAAATCAAATACAAGAGAATGCATGCTTGTTGTTTAGCCCAAAATCATTTCAATTATTTGCATTCTTTATGTGCGTTCAAATCAAATACAGGAGAGTGTATCTGAAGCATCTGATGCATAAAGATAATTATGGAATAAAAAAAGAGATAACCCTTTATCAAAACAGACTATCTTCAATGTATCTAATTTATGAGATAATTACGGAAGGAGAAAAGAGATAACCCCACTAGAATAGGCTTTCTTCTTAAGAAAATTTGCTTTATAGTGGTATTCATCTTCCTACTAACAAATAAGCCCTCTTTATTCAATGGTCCATTCCACTATTGAAAATCTACTCTCTCTTTTTTTCCCTGTAATTAGTCAAGAGGAGGTAAAAAAAAAAAAAATATATATATATATATAGCAATAAAATATTTTAAAAAAGGGTATACTATACTCCCTAATAAACTGAATCTTAGATTTTCGAGTTAGGGAGATAAAATCTAATTTTCTCAAACTAGAATACCCTTTTAATAGATATTCCATACTACAAGTCCACAACATCCTTTTTAAGATTTTCTTTCTTTGGTCATAAACTTGAATTTAACAACTAGAAATGAAAATTAATGGGGACATGATGAAAATTTATATGCTATTAATTTCTTATAAAAGAAGGTAGGACATAAATACTTTTTAGGGTAAAATATTATTTTGGTCCCTAAACTTTATCAAAAATTTGTTTTTCATCCCTAAATTTTAAGAAGTTCATTTTTCATCCCTAAATTATTGAAAAGTTCATAGTTCTTCTCTAAACTATTGAAAATGTTTTATTTATGTTCTTAAACGTTACTAAAAGTTTGTTTTTCATTCTTAAACTATTGAAAAAGTTCTTTTTTTCATCCTTATTTTTGTCTCTATACTATTCAAAAAACTCTTTAAAAAGTGTAAGGATGAAAAAAGAACTTTTTAAAGTTTAGGGACGAAAAACAAATCTTTAATAAAGCTTAGGGACCAAAATTATATTTTACCCTACTTTTTAAAAGCTTTGGAAATATTTTTAATACTTTTAAGATAATAAATTAGTTTTTTTAACTGTTAAATGATCAAATTTTTGTTTAAATTTTTTATATTTAGATTTGAAAAAGATCATATGTTTTGAATCTTTAATTTATTAGGGGGCAAATAAAGTAAGTTAAGCCAATTAGGAATTAACCAATTATGAAACAAACAATATTCTCACCACAAGTTAATCACCACAGGCCAGCATATCACCAGACGTAAAGTAATAAATAATAAAGTAAAAAAAAGAAAGAAAAAAGATATAGTGATGAAGTGGAAACTGATGGAGAAGCTCCAAAAGGAAAAATCATTACAGGATTTCCACAATTCCAAAAGGAATTCAATAAATAAATAAAATTAAAGTTCACGATTTGAAATAGACCCTTATCCCTAATCTCTATATCTAGTAGATGACTTTCTGATACGACCACAATTAAGTGAATTAACTCCCAGCTGCTTGGACTCTTTTATTTTGAATACCTTTCAAGAACTATATCCGTGACTCCAATGATCACCTTTAAAATTTTATTTCCGCAGCAAGACACTGGGAGTTTGGGATGACTTTGCAGCTTCAACTACTATTGATCTGCACTATGACATCAACAACACCTTAGATGATAATTTTATTTACTCTATGGACTCACGAGTTGATTTTTAGGTTTAGATTTTCTCTTTTGTATTACACAAAACAAGCTCTCTAGACCTCTAATATAGTAATACATTAAAGCGTCTTATATGTATTTGCATGTATGACACACAAACCAAGGAAAAATCAACTTTTTAAAACATATTAGATTTCAAGTTTCACAATTCTTGATAAATTGAGTTGTTGTCAATGGATTATTGAGAGGCTAGCGATGACACTTGTTCGATCAATTGAAGAGCTATTGAAATCATCAATTTTTGCCTTCTTTGAGTTGCCTCTTGGAATTGATAACACATTACGTACTTAAACAAGATTAATCTTTTAAGTTAATCTATTCTTGACTATATCTTAACTATTTTTATTTATATATTTTACCAGTATAAATTGTATACCGATAGTTATCTGAGATTATATTCAGCAAAATAAAAGTAATCTGAGAGTATAGTGTAGCTGGGTTTTTTTTTTTCTTTTTAGCTATTGTTTTTGACCTCCAGGTAAAAGCCCCGCAAAAAAAATAGCAGCTTATTTGATTTTCATGTTTCACGTTTGAGCCTTTGAGGTAGTGTCTTGTCCCAAAATTTCATTAGTTGCGGGTCCCAACTCCCATGTGACCCTCCGGCCTCCATGAATAGTAGCTACTTTTTACTCTCTTTTTTCCTTTAATTTTTTATAAAGAAATTTTGGGCCTGTTTGGTACATGTGTTTAAAAACTGAAAATTGTTATTTGAAAATATTTGTGAAAATACGTGTGGGTGAAAAAATGCGTGAAATGTTGTTTAAAAACTGAAAATGGTTGTTTAAAAACACAAACCAAACACCCCCTTTATTGCTTTAACAATTGTATGAATTTTTCTTTAAAACAAAAAAAAGAAAAAAGAAAAGAAAACAACTATATGAGTAGTTTTCAATAATATATTGCTTATTACTAAAAATTAAAAATTGAAAACTGAATATACTATAGTAAAATAATTTTTAAATGTGTTAATAGTGCCGTGAAATCCAGTTTTAAAATTATTTTTGTTAAAAAAATACTTGTAGGTCTCATAAATAGTATACGGGACCCACTAAATTAGACACTGCTTATTACTAAAAATTGAAAACTGAAAATACTGTAGTAAAATAATTTTTAAATATATTAATAATGTCGTGGAATCTAGTTTTAAAATTATTTTTGCTAAAAAAATACTTGTAGGTTTTTTAAATAATGTACAGGACCCACTAAAAATAATGAACGGTGAAAACTTTTAGTTTTCAGCATTATCCAAACGTGCACTTGCTGAGTTGGTGAACACTTACAACCAAAGTACAAGAAGTAAAACACAGTAGAGACACGTATACAACATGAAAATTTTCTAATAATCATCGTACATGACAAAAAAATATTGACCAAATTAAATTCCCTTCACACCATATAATTTTGAATGATTGTCATTTTCACCCACTAAATTTAAAAATGGTCACTTTGATAATGTATCACTTTAGTTTCCATCCATTACCATAAAAAAAAATTTCCGTCAACTCTCTTAAAATGTCATTTCTATTTTCAACATTAAAAAATCATTATAAAGATTATTTGTATGCTATTATTATTATTATCAAGCAAGCTCGCCTTCCTTTTATTTTTTATATATTGTTCTTAAATTTTTATGCTTCAATATTTGATTTTTTTTTTTCTTATTTGTAAGCCATTTACCAAGTATTAAAATATAACTAAGGGTTTATTTGAATACCGCTTATTTCTAAAAACTGAAAATACTGTAGCAAAATAATTTTTAAATATGTGAATAGTATAGTGAGACCTAGTTTAAAGTTTGTTTTTTTTGCTGAATAAAGTACTTATGGGTCTCGTAAACAGTGCATAAAACCCATTGAAAAACGCCCAACACAGCTGAAAACACTTTTCTCTTCCTACACTGTAGCCGTGGTCCCACATCTGAAAATGTAAAACGCAAACGCAAAAGATTTTCATCGCAATCCAAACGGATACTAAATTATGTCTACTCATCACTTCATTTTGTCATTGAGAGGACTTTTGGTGTTTGGAAAAATAGATGTTGAATATTGAGACATATGCCAAGTTATATTGGGAATGATTTAATTTGTAGATACGACACAAATTAAATGAGATGTATGAAAATAGAAAAAGAGGTTATTACTGACACATGATTTTTTCTTCAGATAAACTTGAGATAAAAGTAATTCATAACAAAGTCATAGAATCGATATTTAGAACTAGCACATTATACATTTATACTACTTGGTTTGTTAATATTATTGTAATTACTTTCAATATCTTTTTTTTTTTTTTTGTTGGTGAATCTAGTTGATGAACCTGTTGAAATATTTATCTTCTTGATGTATGGTATAAAACAAATAGATAGCAAATTAAGTTCAAAACAAATTTTTGTTTTTTGGTGTTATTATTATTATTCAATATTGTTAGTTTCTCATTTGTAAGCCAATTTGCATATCAAAGTTTTTTTTTTGGGGGGGGGGGGGGGGGAGCTTTCAGCAAAAAAAAATATCAACTTATTTTGCTTTTCATCTATCTTTTTTTACAGAAATTTCAACAAAATATAAAACTCAGAAAGATAAATAAGCGACTCCCAAACATATATCATAAAAAAAATATTTTTTTAGTTCATAGAATGGAATTGTCCGTGGAGGAAATGTCCATGCAATTCTTTTTTTTTTTTTCTTTTTTATACAAGATAAAATTTCTACTCTAATATAATCTAAGTGTATATGAAACTCCCTTTGGAAACTTGAACTCCGGCCCTTACTTCCCACACCCCACAAGCCATTTATACTTGTGGAGCAACCAAATATCCATGCAATTTTAGTTATGGGGTAATATATAAAAAAGCTCTACTGCTTTTGTATCATCGTTACGCAATGGGCATGCAATGCTTTCAACTTTGAAAATTTCTTCCAACAGGGCTAATCTCATTGTTAGTTAGTGGACCTACATCACAGAAACGATTTTGCTAATTAATCAGTCCAGCAGTGAAAATTTGTAGAGAAGTTGCCTGAGGTTCTTATAATCTTGTTTTCTTTATGGGTTTAGGGCTTTATGGTAGGTGAATTCTGACTATTTTCTTCGTTGTCTCTTTGTTAAATCATTTGATCACTTTTTTCTCTATTACATTGAGAAAAATCCATGGTCCATATACCTAACATCTAAGCCAACCTTATCCCCCACTCTCCAACAAGGCCGTTTAATTAAAAAGTCTCTAGTATATTATTTAATATATTTCTCTCAAAAAGAATTATATTATTTTTACAATCCTTTGTGATGCGGCAAACGACAAACAAATTAGCCGGGCCAAATCGGGCTAAAATGTTGTCAACAACAGTTTTTTTTTAAGAAGATTGTCAACAATAGTTGGGTCAGGTGATGCTGGAGTATTGGACTTTTTTATTTTTTTGAGAATCTGGAGTCTTGTACTTTGTTAAAATTGGATTGGCTGAAGCAACTTTGAACCCCATCCAAAACGTCTTCTGATCAAAGCCAAAGGCCGCAATTTAGACAATATATGAAAATGTGTAATTATTTGGTACTCTGAAAGCTTCTGTTAATTAAATTAAGTAATTAATGATTCTTCTCAACAAAAAAAAAAAAAGACATTAATGATAAAGACTTACTGTATCATTTATGTGAAATGAGAGTATTGTTTCATGAATAACTTTTCTATGAAAATGACCTAATTTTAGTAGCAGTTATTTTCTAGAAATGCAACTATTTTCAAATTATTTAAGCGAGTTTCAATTAATTCCGTTAATAAAATTGGTTTACTTTGCCACCTTAGAATAACGTGATCACTTTTTAAATAAAAAGGAGGAAATTATATTTTAAAATCTATAATTATTAAACTTTATAGTTTTTGTGGAGATAAAAAATTCAAAGAAAACTAAAGCTCTAGATCAATACAATTAATTTATAAGGAAGGGTAAAAGAAATCCATAATAGGAAGATTAAACAAACAATTGAAGGACAGAGATGGAAGATTAAGACTATTTGATTTATAAGTACTGATTCCCGGGTACAATGTGTATCAAAGACAAACTACAAGCTCTTTCTCTCTCTAACTTTCCTTTTCTTATTTTCATGATCCCCATTCTTGTTGGCTATCCCCTCCTTTTATCTTCTCCTCCTTCTTCTTCTCCAGCTGTGTATCTCTTAATTGGATTTAAGGAGATACTTATCCCATCAAACACCCCTCTCGCCGTTTTTTATTATGAAGAGAAACTTTTAGGGTGTCTTTACTGTTCAAGCCAATCATTCAACATTTAATGCAGTTGACATTAAGCAAGAACACCTAATTAATGCAGATGTGATTGTTATGTTGGGTTTTGCGTCATCTTTTTCGCATTCCTCAAGAACAGGAACCGAAGTTACGTCCTTGGTGAATCCATTGATTTCTTCTTGGTTAGTTTGTCAAATCTCAGGATGAATTTGTTCCTCGGATTACCTCGGCAGTTGATCCAGATGAGTTATCTTCTCTTGGGCCTGGGCTTTTCTATGTTGGGTTCTAGGCCGAGTTCTTATTTCAGGAGTGTCTCTTTGGTCTTCTTTCTTTGGCCCTAAGTCCACAAGATGGTCACATTCCAACCCTCCATAGTTTATAAGTTACAAGTTACATATTTTTTTAATTTTTCCAAAAAAGAAAAAGAACAAAAAGGTGAAAATGCAAAAAATCAAAATACTTACAAATTTTAAGGATTTGTTTGGGAGTTTATGAAATAATGGAATGGAATGATTATAAAGGAATGAAAATAATGGAATGGAACTAAGTAGTTGTAAGGACACAATTTGTAACGACCCATAATAATGTTGGGTTCGCACGTAATAAAGGCCCAAACAATATCATTTGTAGAGCATGGGTTTGAAAGGCTAGGCCTTGGTCACCAGACGGTGGTTTGTCGTGGTGTTCATATAGAATCAAATCGTGTTCGCTCGAGGAGTCTTTCTCTTGGAGGCGGATTGGGAGGCTCTGGTTCTTGGCCTTTTTTCCCAGTCCCTTCTCCCGGATTGTTTGTTCCTCCTTTTATATTAGCCTGTATTCCTTATCCTTCGTCCACGTGTAGGATCGACTTTTCCAAAACTGATACTTGTCCCATCAGCCCATACCCAAAGTGGTTGAGAGTGGTTGTAAAAGTTGAAGAGCATGGCTCTGTCAGGTGCAGAATGCTTTATTGCAGTTCTGGCAGCCTTTTACTTGTGCTGTTCCCGCACTGTGATCACTTTTCCTTTTAGGGGCATTTATAGCATGCCGAGCAGGAGCTCGTCCTCGGCCATTTCCTAAGGCCGCCCATGACTCTCATGATGCGTACTCGGCCCTGTATCTCCTCGGCGCAGGCCTTGTGCCTTAACATGAAATGGGCTGGGGTTACCAACTCTCTGGCCCCACAGTAGTCATGTTTGAATGTTTTAAAATAAATTAATAGAAAGTAAGTAACATTGTTTGAGGATAACATAGAGGAAAATGAATGAACTCATTTTATGATAATGTTACTACATTAATAGCATTGGCTATGTTAAATGCTAACATTTTGCACACCAAACACCAAAAAGGCAAAAACCATAGCTCATCAAATGTGCCAAAACCAATTAGGCAAAAACCATAGCTCATCAAATGTGCCAAAACCAATTTTTTTTTACAACATGTTGTTGTCTCTCTCTCTCTCTCTCTCTCTCTCTCTCTCTCTCTCTCTCCCACCATGTGCAATGCTTTAGCCTCCATGGTTAGAACTGTCACAGCCACCACTCACCACCATTAGCCAACACTATCACACTGACTTCTTGAAATCGGCCTCTCTTTGAACTCCTCTACTCCTCCATGGCCAAAGCTTTATCTATTTCTTTCTCTTCTCTACTTTCCTTTTTAACTTTCTCTTTTTCTATTTGTTTTATATTTTTTTGGTGGATTTGGCTAATGGTGGTTGGGTTGATTTTGAGTGGTGATTGGCAGGAGTGAATTTGTGGATTTAGAGGGTTTCAATCTAGTGGCGGGTGGCAGGTTGCGTTGTAGCTTGTGATTTGTTGGGATTTTGTTTGCTGCTTGTGGTCTGGTTATTTATTTATTTATTTATTATTATTATTAATTTTTTCTCTGTGTGTATGCATAAAACACAGTGGTTGGCGGTCACAGTGGATTTTGGTTGTTGTCATGGAGGTGGTTGTGAATGAGTTCTAGGTTTAGATTAGAGAAAAGAGAGTCAGGTTTTGGGTTTAGAGAAATTATATAATTTTTTATTAATTGTTGTAAGGGTAGGTTTTGGCTTCTAAGCCCAAGTAGGTAAAAGGATTAAGAACCAAAGAGCCCAACACAATGAATTTGTAGAGAGTGGGCTTGAAACTAGACTTCAATGAGTTGGATAACAATCATAATGGGTTAAAGATGACAAGAAAACAAAGATAAATAATTTTGTGCATAGAAAATCTTCCTTGGCAAACTCCGAGGAAAGTAGCTCTTGTATATATTTCTCTCAGACTTGATTACAATTACAGTTCTTATTGCTACAATGTTCTTTCTACAGATTCTCAGATGATTCTCCTTGTAATGGGGTCTAATTCTTTATATTACCCTATTTTGCTTTATCTCAGTTTTCCACGTGTAGATCAAGCTGCTAGCTTTGATCCTTATCCCATCACCACCTTCTTGAAGTCTTTGGGAGTAGCTATAAGACTGAATATTACTATTCAAGTATCACCTCCACATTAATGTGGCCAGGGAGTTAGTTGCAGAGTATTTAATGCGGTGGTAGCAACTTTCTCTTAGATATTTCTCAGCTTCCCTTTGTCTTATTCCCTCTTAATGTTTGTCTTTACCAGTAGAATCGTCCGAAGTATTGCTCTCGATGACAGATCAACCTTTCTGACCTCTACTTTGTTAAGCCTAGGAGGCATTTCTCCTTGGACTACCTTCCCAAACCCTTATGACCAAAATCCTTCCATAATTCACTAATTTGTACTTCTTCGCTAACGTCTACTTGTCCTCGGACAAGGCCCATGGCACAATATACACTCTTGGGCCTTTCATCACTATAATTGTTTATATTATTTTAATATGTTATTATGTTAAAATAGAACATTTGATAATAGTGTGTTGTCAAATGCTATATTAAATTAGCAAAAGTACAACTGATGGTAAAATAGAACATTTTTTGTGTTATAACTTATATTAGAGCATTCTCATTATGTGTGCCAAATGCCAAAACTATTCAAGTTTCATGAGGTGTTCTAAATGTTCTATAATTTTAGAACATGCTACAGTACCGTCTCAAATATGAGACGGTACGGACACAAATGCCATTTCAGAATACTAATTTTTTATTCAACTTTTTCTCTCTCCTCTCAATATTTAATTCAACGTTTTCTCTCTCTTGTCACTAATTTCTCTCTCCAACCCATGTTCTCTCTCTCTTTCTTCTTCAGATCACCCTCCCTCACCCTCAAATCAATGGTACGACGGCCTCACCGATCAAGCCACCGACCTCACCGATCAAGCCGCCGCCATTGCTTCTCGTTTGAAGACTCCATCGCCGCTAATTTGAAGACACCATCGTTCTACGTCTCTATATGGCATTCTCATTGCCCTCTCGCCACGCCGATTTCGCAATCGTCGATCTCGCCACGCTGATCTCGGGTTTGTGGGTTTGTGCCGGTGGTGGGTTTAGAATGTGGGTTTGTTTGGTTTGGTGGATGTGGGTTTGTGTCGATCTCTCTGGTTGTGTTTTTTTTTTTTTTTTTTTTTTTTTTTGAGGTGGCGTTGGTGGATGTGGGTTTGTGCCGGTGGTAGCTGTCGGTGTTGTTGCGGCAGTGGTTGTTAGTGGCCATTGTTGCGGCAATGGTGGTTATGCCATTGTTGTTGTTGTTGTTGTTGACGATGAGGATGAGGATGACAGGGAGTAATTAATATATTATTTTAATGTGTAGTAAATATTATTTTAATGTATAGAATGAAGTATAGAACATCTGATAAATGGTATGTTGTAAAATGATGTGCTAAAATGATAAAGTAGGTTTTTTGTGTGTCAAAATAACATTTTTTATGAGAGAGCTGACGAGAATGCTCTTAGCATTTGGCATAGCACAATGGTTGATGCTAGTGCTCTTTGACCCTTATTTTAAAACAAAAGATTGTATATATAAGGGTTTTTTTTTTTTTTTTGGAGTTTTAGTAAAAAATTCATTAAATCTAATTCTATTTCCTCCAATTCTTCTTAGATTTGGAAAAATGAAAATTTAAAATTTTAAGAAAATTGAGTAAAATGAGTGTCCCTTATTACCTATTTCATTCACTCTCATTTTAAATTTTAAACTCTAAGAGCATTCACATCAGCAATGTGTAAAATACACATTTGGACCATTTTTACACATTTTGAAGCAAAAAATGCACTGCATCAGTCTTTGTAAAATCAGCTAAACTCGTGTATAATTTTGGACGAGCTACAGTACCCGTGTAAATTTACACGGGCACTGTAGCTCGTTTATAACTTAAAATAATATTTTATGTACAGTATTATATGTACAGAAACTCATTTTTGCTCTTTTTTTCTCTCTCATCTCACTGAGCACACCAACGCCTCTCTCACTCTCAGCTTCCCTCTCCCTCTTGAGTTCTTCCTCTCATATTCTTTTGCTCATTCTCATCACCGAATTCTTTTGCTCATTCTCATCACCATGGGAAATAAAATGTGATCGGTTGAGGAGTTTTACAGTTCCGGTGAGGAGGGTGGATCATTGGGTTGACGGAATCTTCTCTATTGACAGACGTTGGGGCTGATTTCTCTAAAAAAGGTATGGGTTTTTCTCATTGAGATTTTAGAGTTTTTTGGTTTCAATCAAGATTCTTGGGAGTTTCTCTAAACTAATTTTTTTGGGGGTTTCTTGTTTCAAATTTTTTCTGGTTTGGGGTTTTTTTCTATGGATTCTTCGGAGCACACCCGAAGTTATTTTTGAGAGTTGGTGTGCTGTTTTAGTACCTCCATGGGATAGTTCTACATAAACGAGTTTTAATTTATGAACTTTGTTCTTGATAGGTCAAAAACGTTTCAATCTATGTTTTAATTTATGAACTTTGCTCTGTTTGATGTTCATAGTTACAGAGTTCTAGCTGATTTACTATGTGGATATTTGGTTGTTAGCTTTATTGCCGTGATTACCTTGTATTTGGTTAGTTAGCTGCTGAGATTTTGTGCCTGGTCAGTGTGTATGTATAATTGGACTTGGCTGTGTAGTTTAGCTGGTTTTGTCAAGTTGTTGTTTGGGGTAGCTTGCCCTGTATTGTAGCCTTTGGCTGGTTTGAGAATAGAAAGAGATGAGGGCTTCTTTGTCCAAGTTCTTTAGTAGTTTTTCTTTTACTACGTTTTCAGATTATGTATATATCACATGCTTATAGTCATAAATAGAGATAATTCCAAGACATGCCAGTTCTCGTTGGTTTAGGTGGTAGTGGAACTTTAATTGAGATATGCAACAAAAAGTCTCTGGTTGTTCTTCTTGAATGAACACTCTGATGACTTGAGAGACTTTCAAAAAAAGACAAGTGAATACTAAACAGTGATTGTTAACTGATTTATTAATTTTGGGACCCCCTTTGTGGGGTGGTTATGGTGATAGATTGAATGAAATTCTCAACCCCTAAAGTTTGAAATAATCAAATCTTTAAGTTAGGTAACTGAATTTGAAAGCTCTTTCAAAAGGGTCAACCTCAACCTCAACTGCAAAAGTCTTAGTAACAACTACTTCCATGCCAGTAAACATTTGTCTCTCTCAAAATTCCTAGAACTGCAGATCATAAGGAATTTAGTACATAAGGTAGTCTAGAGATGTCTGCTGTGTTAAGCTATATGATATTAATTTCAATTTACAAATATTGGAGACACATTATTTATTCCCTTGGTGATTTTTTCTGTTTATTACTGTTCTCCATTTATAAGGATCAATGTTCTCTGTGGATTACTGGTTCAAAACCTAGGCCTAAGGCACGGAAAAATGAAATTCAGACAAATGAAATTCCTAGATGGCATAAGCAAAATGGCTTAGCAAGGCTAAGCTAAAGCACAGAGAAAGACAGCAACTTAGATAGACAGAGCTGCCCCTTTCTCTTTCTCTTCATTTCTCAAACTTTGTCTTCTCTTCTTCTTCTTCTATATTTCTATCTCTCCACTTCACAAAAGCTCCCACCAACAATTAGTCAACTTTTCAACCTCCCAAAAGGTAACGATCTCTCTTACTCTCTCAAACTTTTGTTTCAAGTTTGAAGCTTTTTTTTTGATCTGATGATTATGTTCAATTTCAAGCCCAAGTAACACATGCACATGCATCTACTTCTTACTCTTATGAGTTTTATTTTGCTAAAAAACTGTGATTTGTTTTCAACAATGTGTACATAACCTTAATGTTGGTGTTGGTACTGTTTGTTCACAGAAGTTGCAGCTTTTAGGCTCAGACTTCTATGCTAATATGAAATAGAGAGTTGGGTGTTCTTTAGATTTTGGAGAAGTGGGGGGTATTTACTATTTTTGTGAGGGTATATAGTGTTGTTTGGTTAAAAGGGGTTGTAATGGAAGGGGTTGTAATGGAATCAGTATTAGCACTAAGTAGCTGCAGCTAGAAGCACCCACCAACACGGAGATGGTGATTACGAGCTCCCTACAGTGTCCAATCTTCAATTGATTTAACCAAAAATAGATCACTGGAAGTATTTTTTAATTTTTTAATTTTATAGTAAATAGTTGTTTCTCTAATTGGTTGCTTGTATGGAAAATAAAAGGAATTTAAGTTTGGAAGAGAAGAAAGTTTGGAATAAAAAGAAAAATATTCATAAAGAAAAGATGTAATATGTACATTTCAATATAGGAAGGAATTTAGCATTTTTGTCTGTGAATTTAGCATTTGATATAAACATTTTAGTACCATGCGTTCTTTATTGTATTATATTAAATTTCATTCTTACACATGGATTTTGCTAAAATTTATTTGCAATATGGCGGCTGCCCAAGTACTTATTAAAAAAAAAAAAAAATGATGCCTAGCAAGTTAGAATTCCATGTGGGTTTTATCTTGTGTTTGAGGTTTGAGGTTTGAGGTTGAATACTTATTATTTCTATGGTTGAATTCCATGCTCTCAATTCTGTTGCTTTGAGGTTTGATTTTCTTGTGTTTGTACATGAATTGGTCAATGAATTAGACCATAAGGGTGCTTGGTTATGAATTAGACCATAAGGGTGCTTCATCTATGCTTGGTTGTGATTGCTTGGTTGTGGTTGAATTCCATGCTCTCAATGCCTTTTCTTTTTTGTTTTCAATTTTGTTGCTTATTAGTGCTGCTTCTAAATTACTTTGGTGTTTGTTAGGTGATGGACTCACAAAATCAAAATCCCTTCTTCCTTGACATTTTACAAGACAATGAACAAGGTTTTGAGTCTTTTGACAGTAGTAATTTGATGTCCACTCCGCATTCAGACGTCAATGTCCATCAATCTCCACCCGAAGTTGAAATGGGACAATCTATACCCCCTATTGCAAAAAAATCAACTACTAAGAGAGGTCAACGGAGAATCAACTTCACCATAGATGAAGACATTAAGCTAGTGTCGGCGTGGCTTAATGTTAGCTTAGACGACATTTTGGGAGAGAATTTGGTCTACCTTCCACAATGACAAGAAATTTAACCGCACTAAGGATTCTTTAAATAGTCGGTGGTCAACAATTCAAAGGGAGACCAACAAGTTCTGTGGATGCTTGGCTCAAATTGAGAACCGGAATGAAAGCGGTAAAACTGAGCATGACAAAGTATTTAAACTCAACATTTAATATGTATTGTACATCAAAACACTTTTAGTTTTATGATTCTTATGTTTTTTTAATTTTTTACTTTTGTAGATTGAAGATGCAAAAACTATATATCAAGTTAATTGCAAAAATGCATTTCAATTGGAGCATTGTTGGAGAATTTTGAGGAACGAAGCTAAGTGGTTGGTTCTAAGAGATAGTTTGAAGGCCCGCACAAGACAACCAGCCACACGACCAGCCACACAACCAGCCACACAACCAGCCACACAATCCTTTGCAAGCTCAATAAATGTAGATGAAGATAATAAAGAGATGAACTCCAGCGAAACCTTGGAGAGACCTATAGGCAAGAAAGCTGAAAAGGAGAAATTAAAGAAAAGAAAGAATTATGATGACGTGATCCCAACACTTTCCTCCCAATTGGACGAAATCAAGGAAGAAAAGAGAAGAATGCATGAGGAGAAAAAGGAAAGTATGCGCATTGCATTAGAAGAACGAAGAGAGGCAATGCGCATTGCATCCGAAGAACGAAGAGAGTTGATTCGTATCAAGGAAGAGAAGAATGAAGTAAAAAAGAGGAAAATGGAAGATGAACTTATGATGAAAGATACAAGAACTATGGATCCTGAGCAAAAAGAATACATTCGTCTACGTCGTTTGGAAATCTTGGAGAGATTAAGGTCTAAAAATGTATCATAATGGAATATTATTATTGACAACCAATTTTTTGTATATTGCAAAGATACTAGCACATAATTTTTTGTAGTCTTTACTTGTGCAAGGAAATAGATGCAATGTTGTAAATTTTGTATTGTGCTTATTGTACTTGCTGATTTTATTGGTTGTAAATGTTATTTGAATGTAAATATGCTATTTTATTGGTTGCTGATTTTATTAGTTGTATATGCTATTTTTCTGCACTTTCTCAACAGGTGTACTTGCATTGTGTTATTTTTCTGCTGTGTATATACTTATTGGTTCTGCTGTGTTATTTTTCTGCATACTATCATTTTTCTGCATAATGTGATTTTTCTGCATAATTATTTTTCTGCATAGTGTTATTTTTTTGCATAGTGTCATTTTTCTGCATACTGTGATTTTTCTACATAATGTGATTTTTCTGCATAATTATTTTTCTGCATAGTGTTATTTTTCTGCATACTATGATTTTTCTGCATAATGTGATTTTTCTGCATAGTGTCATTTTTCTGCATAGTGTTATTGTTCTGCTGTGTTATTTTTCTGCATACTATCATTTTTCTGCATAATGTGATTTTTCTGCATAATGTGATTTTTCTGCATAGTGTTATTTTTCTGCATAGTGTCATTTTTTTGCATAATATGATTTTCTGCATAATGTGATTTTTCTGCATAATTATTTTTCTGCATAGTGTTATTTTTCTGCATAGTGTCATTTTTCTGCATAATGTGATTTTTCTACATAATTATTTTTCTGCATAGTGTTATTTTCTGCATAGTGTCATTTTTCTGCATACTGTGATTTTTCTGCATAATGTGATTTTCTGCATAATGTGATTTTTCTGCATAATTATTTTTCTGCATAGTGTTATTTTTCTGCATACTGTGATTTTTCTGCATAATGTGATTTTTCTGCATAGTGTTATTGTTCTGCTGTGTTATTTTTCTGCATTCTATCATTTTTCTGCATAATGTGATTTTTCTGCATAATTATTTTTCTGCATAGTGTCATTTTTCTGCATACTGTGATTTTTCTGCATAATGTGATTTTTCTGCATAATTATTTTTCTGCATAGTATCATTGTTCTGCATACTGTTATTTTTCTGCATAATGTGATTTTTCTGCATAGTGTTATTTTTCTGCATAGTGTTATTGTTCTGCAATGTTATTTTTCTGCATAATGTGATTTTTCTGCATAATTATTTTTCTGCATAGTGTTATTTTTCTGCAGTGTTAAAAATGACCAATGAGCAGGATAGTATCTAGTGTAAGTTTACAACTAAACTTGAGTTGACAAACTTACCTAAGGGTTTGTCAACTTATATAGGGCTTTTTGTTGTCTCAATTTTTTGGAAACTTAGTAATATTAAACTTAGAAAATTTCAAATTCCAACAAAGGTTCGCATTAAATAAAAGTAGTAATGCTTAGAAATTTAGAATTACAAATTCCTACGACTGGCCTTGTAGTTGCCATAGATGCTCAACGAGATCTACTTGAAGTTGAGAATGAATTCCTCTATCTCTAATAGAATTATGACGTTCAATGAACTGCATAAGATTACAAGTGGGATTATGTGACACCGGTTAGGGTCCATTATCGTTGATTTGATCATAATCAAAGTCATTTGCTCCAAGGTAAGTATGTCGTTCATCTTCAACGATCATATTATGCAATATTATACATGCCATCATAATGTCCTTAAGCATTTCAAGATGGAAAAAACGTGCAGGCCCACGCACAATTGCAAATCACGCTTGAAGTACTCCAAATGCACATTCGACATCCTTCCTGACCGCCTCTTGTGCGGAAGCAAAATGTTGTCTTTTACGGTCTTATGGTGCTGGAATTGTTTTGACAAATGTTGCCCATGATGGATATATACCATCTGCAAGATAGTACCCCATCGAATAGTTATTACCATTTATCGAGTAATTAACCGCAGGAGCACGCCCTTCAGCAAGCTCAGAAAATACAGAAGACCGCTCTAGGACATTGATATCATTGTGAGACCCCGGTAACCCAAAAAATGCATGCCATATCCAAAGGTCATACGACGCCACGATTTCCAAAATTATCGTTGGATCACGTGTATGACCAATATATTGACCTTTCCACTTACTTGGACAATTCTTCCATTTCCAATGCATGCAGTTGATGCTCCCTAGCATTCTTGGAAATCCATGATGTTGGCCAACTCCTTACAACTTTGCAATGTCATTGTTGTTTGGTGACCTCAAGTACTCTTCAGAAAAGATTGAAACTACCGCTTTAACAAATTTTTTTAAGCTTTTTATTGCAGTGGTTTCTCCAATCCTTATGTATTCATCCATGAAATCAGCCGACACTCCATAAGCAAGCATTCTGATTGCAGCGGTCATCTTTTGAAGGGAAGACAACCCGAGTGTGTTAGCCGCATTTCTTTTTTGAACAAAGTATGGTTCAGTAGCTTCAACTCTTGAATGGATACGTAGAAAAAGAGAACAACTCATTCGAAACCTCCTTCGAAATACATTAGGAGGATACACTGGTGTTTCAGCAAAATAATCATGGAAAAGCCTATCATGACCTTGCAAAGGATTACGCCAGATAAACCTGCGAGGTTGAACCGAACGACGACGTGATGTTGATGCTCCTTCATTCTTTAATTCTTCTATGGCAATGGCTAGAGTAAGTTCCGTCTCATCATCATCAGAAGATGAGTCAAATGGAGGCTCATCATTTGGAAAAATAAAATCAATGTCATAATGGAAATCCATTAAGAGAGAACAAAAACCGAATGGAATAGATAATTTTGTAGAAGTGGGTGGAAATTAAAGAGAAAATGAATTTATAGAGCAAGAATGTGACTTGAGTTTGAATTTCAAAAATTTGACCTTTAGGTTTGAATTTACCATTGGGTTTAAAGTTAAAAAATATGACATTTAGGTTTGAATTTACAATTGGGTTTTAAAGTTAAAAAAAATATGACCTTTAGGTTTGAATATATCATTTGGTTTAAAGTTAAAAAAAAAAATGACCTTTAGGTTTGAATATATCATTGGGTTTAAAGTTAAAAAAATAAAATATGATCTTTAGATTTGAATTTATCATTGGGTTTAAAGTTAAAAAATATGACTTTTAGGTTTGAATTTACCATTGGGTTTAAAGTTAAAAAATATGACCTTTAGCTTTGAATTTACAATTTGGTTTAAAGTTAAAAAAAATATGACCTTTAGGTTTGAATATATCATTTGGTTTAAAGTTAAAAAAAAAAAAAAATGACCTTTAGGTTTGAATATATCATTGGGTTTAAAGTTAAAAAAAAAAAATATGATCTTTAGGTTTGAATTTACCATTGGATTTAAAATTAAAAAAATATGACATTTATGTTTGAATTTACCATTGGGTTTAAAGTTAGGTTTGAATTTACCGTTTGAATTTCAAAATTATGACCGATGGATATAACAATAAAAATTATGACCGTTGGGTCAAAAAAAAAAATGACCGTTGATCGGAGACATTGATTCAACAGCATCAATTCGGTCACCGATTCTAGTAATACGGTGGTCGGAGACATCGATTCGGCGGTGGTCGTCAGAGACATCAATTCGGCGGCGGTCGTCGGAGACATCGATTCGGCGACGGTCGTCGTAGACATCGATTCGGCGGCGGTCATCGGAGACATCGATTTGACAGCGGTCATCGGAGACATCGATTCGACGGCATCAATTCGGTCACCGATTCTAGTAATACGGTGGTCGGAGACATCGATTCGGCGGCGGTCGTCGGAGACATCAATTCGGCGGCGGTCGTCAGAGACATTGATTCGGCGACGGTCGTCGTAGACATCTATTTGGTGGCAGTCGTCGGAGACATCGATTCGACAGCGGTCATCAGAGACATCGATTCGACGACGGTCGTCGGAGACACTATTACAACAATCGGCCCACCGGTGATGGCGGTACAATGGTCGAAGACACCAATTCGGTGGGCCATCGGACCTCCACCACAAGCGGCTCTATTGGCCAAGCCACCGGTGTTGGTAGTTTACTTAAAATATAAGTTTAAATTAAAAAAATATAACCATTAGGGAAAATAATAAAAAATTGATGAATAATGAATATTTTATTGAATAGTCTTGTAAAATAGATAAACTGATGTGGGTGTTTTGTAAAAGTAATGGTGTAAAATAAAAAAAAGTAGGTTTTTTTTGTATAAAATAGATGAAATCTTTTTCACGAACTGATGTGAATGCTCTAAATAAAGAAATGTTCTAATTTAGTACTAAACTCTCAGAGAATAAATATTTTAAAATTATTTTTTCATTTATTTTCATTTGATTTCTCTCCCTCTTCCCAACAAGTTAAAAAACGACCCGTCGTCGGTAGGTTGGAATCAAAGAAACCCAGATATTGCAGCGAAGTACAAACTCAGGGTTTTGAACTTTTCTCATACCCACTCATACCCAAATTCCCTCACAGTATCAGGGTTTTATACACTCTCCCAAGTCCCACTACTCTCTCTCAAAAATGGAGTCTCTCTCTAAACTGAACTACCGTCACCAACCCATTCACCTCTCAGTCAATCACCACCGTCCATCATTCCAAAGGCCCATTTCTTCCCTCTCTTTCAGGACCCCACCATCATCATCATCATCATCATCTCAATCTTCACCGTTCAAATCATTCTCTATCAAAGCCTCATCCTCCTCCTCCTCCTCCGCTTTTCCCCAAAACCCTAAACCCCAGCTCTCCAAAACCCTAGCCCCTCTCCTCAAAACCACATGCGTCACCGTCGCCGCCGCCGCCGCATTATTCTTTATTCGGTTCCAACACAAACCCGCCTTCGCCGCCACCGCCACAGCGCCACCGCCCACGGTGGAGGAGTCGATTAACACCGAAGAAACGGAGCGCAGCATTGAAGACCGGTTGAGCCAAGACCCAGAAGACGTCGAAGCTCTAAAGTCCCTCATGGAGGTCAGAATCAAAGCTCGGAAGTTGAAAGAAGCTATCCAAGTCATTGACCGTCTCATCGAGCTCGAACCAGAAGAGTTCGAGTGGCCATTGTTGAAAGCAAACATTTTTAGCTACATGGGGGAGCAAGAATTGGCCAAAAGTAAGTTCGAGGAGATCTTAGAGAAAGACCCATTACGCGTCGAGGCCTATCATGGCCTTGTTATGGTTTCTTCTGAACTATCTGATGAGAATATGTTGAAGGAACTTGCGAAAAGGGTTGAGGAGGCAACGGAGAAGTGCGATAAGCTTGGAAAGAAGTCAGACGCGAGGGATTTCAAGCTCTTGGTGGCGCAGATTAATGTTGTGAAAGGGCTCTATAACGAGGCATTGAGGATTTATGAGCAGCTTGCGAAAGAGGAACCGAGAGATTTTAGGCCTTATTTGTGTCAGGGAATTTTGTATACTCTGCTGAGTAAGAAAGATGAGGCTGAGAAACAGTTTGACAAGTTTCGAAGGCTTGTGCCCAAGAATCACCCTTACAAGGAGTATTTTGATGATAATATGTTTGCAACAAAGATTTTTGCTCAGAGAGTAGAAAGGGAGAGAAAGAGTTCGAGGCGTTGAGAGAATGGCTGATTGGCAATGGGAATAATTCATAGGCGATGACTGCCTTGTTTTACAGTGAGTTTTTCTTTTATTTTATTTATTTTTGGTCTTTTCTTTTAGAAGGTTGGGGGAGGCTAAATGGCTGATGCTTTGGGTAGTGGTTTTGTTTGGATAGTAGGAAGGTAGGGTGATATTATGAAAATTAATGAAAGGTTCGGTGGGGTTTAAAGTTTAGTTGAATTGTTATTTGTGTCTAAACTTTTGGTAGATAGTGAGGAGTTTAACATAGTAATGATTCTGATGCGGAAATTGTTGTTGTTTCATTATGGTTTTCTTCTTATGGCATTATGTTATTGGTATGGTTTAATGTAGCAGCTAATTGGAGCATTTTGGATGTTCCATGGAATATGAATTTGGCACTATTGTCTTATTATTTAGCTATTTTGCGTGAGTGATGCATGAATCATTTTTTACTTCCGATGCTTTTGTTGTAGAACATGGCTGTGATAGTCACAATGATAGTGATTTTTGTACTTAAAATTGGTCTTATATCATCATTTCTTTGATACTTTACATTTTTTTTTCAAGCATTGGAGGCCTCCTTTATTGGTATTGACAAACAATAATTGAATAAAGGAGCCATGGTTAGTTAGCTTTGCACATAGATTGTGTAAATTCACTTAACAAACTGGAAACCCCTGTTGGGTTGACCATTACTAAGAGCCTTTTGAAGATATATTGGATATGTTGAATGACCTGAGAAAAGTCTCTGCTTGGAACATTTTTTGATTGGTGAATGGTAAGCTAAACAGCTCCCTGTGGGTCTTGAACCCATGGCGTTATCCTCCATCCTATTATTGAGGGAGGAGGAAGTACCATTTGAGCTAGAGTGTATTAGCTGGTTTTTGCATCGAATATGGTTTTTTAGTAAATGGCAAAGATGGGAACTATATTACTGCAGCTAAAGAATGACAGTCAGAGGAACTTTTATAAT
Organism: Quercus lobata; assembly: GCF_001633185.2. Classification (NCBI taxonomy): domain Eukaryota; kingdom Viridiplantae; phylum Streptophyta; class Magnoliopsida; order Fagales; family Fagaceae; genus Quercus; species Quercus lobata. Next base: position 46,613,859 of record NC_044910.1, on the reverse strand, counting down.
TTGTGTATATTTCAGGATTTTGACAGGAATTTGTATGATCAAGAGCTTGCAGCTGAGGGTTTTCTGCTATAGGGATGGAAATGATGTAGTAGAGATGGATTAGTTCTTTGGTCACCTGTATTCTGAATAGTTTTATGGTAGCATGCTTTACACTATTTTCAAAAAAAAAAAAGAATGCTTTCACTTGAGGATTTCTACATAGGTCTGGGAGATACAATTCTACTTTCTTCTTCCGTTTATTTGTTTTTAAAAATTAGATAAGCAGTGTAATATTCAGGCATGGTAAGGATAGGTCTAGTGTCTCTTGTTGGCAGATATTATTATTTTTCCTATAAAATTGCTTTTTTTTTTTGGGTGTAGTGAAGGATACAAGTTGGAGCTAATATTGTAGCTGCTTGCACTGTTACTTAAATACCACATTATTCTATCAAATTTATGAACAGAAAGCAGCAAACAGAATTCATGATTTGGAACTTATCATCCGGTCTGTAGGAAAGGGTTTAAATTATTGCTTAAAAATTGAATCAAGCAAACCATAAGAAAGTAGAGTTATAGTCTTATAGGTGTTTGCAGTTGTTCTACCAATGAGCGCTCCTCCCCTTAAGTCCTAGATGAGGGGTTATTGCCATGAAATATGGGGAGGGGAAAAGGGGGTGGAGCACTAGAGTTTGTAGGAGGCTTCATGGGTGTGGATTATGGCGAAGTATTAGTGAAGGGTGGGAGAGCTTTTCTAAGCATTTCACTTTTGTGGTGAGAGATGGTTCTCCTATTCTTTTTTGGCAGTGGATTGGGGATAACTCTTTAAGAACTCTTTATCCTCAATTATTTTTGTGTTCAGCCAATAAGGAAGTTTTTATTTCTGATGTTTTGAGTCCTCCAATGGGTGGAAATGACAGAGTGTGGAACTTAAACATTTTATAGGGAATTCAATGACTAGGAGTTAGTAGCTTCTTTCTCCTTTCTTCACTTGATCCAATCTTAGGTTCCTAGGGGTGGTGGAAGTGACAGTCTTTGTTGGAGCCTCAATGGAAGTGGGAAGTTTGACACTCGGTCTTTTTATCATAAGATTCAAGATGTTATTCCTAATTTCCCTTGGAAAGGCATTAGGAAAGTAAAGGTTCCTAAAAGGGTGGCATTTTTTATGTGGATAGCAGCTCATGGCCAAATTCTCACTTTGGATACTTTTATGCTTCCTGGTTGCCCCTTCGCAAATCGTTGTTGAATGTGCTGTTGTAATGAGAAATCTGTGGATCACCTTCTTATTTTTTGTTCGTTAGCTCATTCAATGTGGATGCATATGCTTTTGCTGTATGTGATTGATTTGGTCATGCCAAATTTGGTTTCAAAACTATACTATGCTCTGCGACGTTGGCACCATTGGCTTGGGAAATATAATTCCGATATTTGGAATTTGGTATCAGGATGTTTGATGTGGACTATTTTGACTGAACATAATCGGCATTCTTTTGAGGATATAAAGAAATCATTGGCCCAGTAGTTAGATTTGTGCCAGCGAACTCTCGATTGGTCTCGGTGTTGGGGTCTTTCGGATTGTTTTACTATTAGTGATTTTCTTTTGTCTCTTAGAATAGGTTTTTTATTCCTTTATTTCTTTTCATTTTCTATGTTGTTCTTTGTTCACTATCTTGAACTCTGTGCATCTTTTCTTCTTTTCTATTAATAATATCACTTTCTTACCCATAAAAAAAAATGTGTCCTAGGTGAGAGTGAGGTTGTGTAACTTAGAAATAAAAAGTTGTTTACGATAGTTCTGGTGCATGATGAGTTGCTGTAACCAGTCTTGCTCTAGACATAGTAACTAGTCCTGTTGCTGGAAATCCTTTTACTCTCCTCATCCTCGGTGGGATACCAAGAGGAACCATTACTTAAATATTTTGTTATTAAATTTGTAACTTTTGGGATCATGTCAAAATCATTGGTCCATCAACTGATATTTAGTCTTTGTCATACTTTTCTCACTATCCACAATGCATCATTGTTTTATTAAGGACGTTGAAGGCACATGAGGGTTTAGTATGTTCATGTTGCACTGAAAATCAAATGTAGTAGCTTTAGTCATGATTCATCTACACCCATAAGTTTTCTGTTGCAAGATATGAAATCACCAGAACCTTAGTAAAAATCAATTAGATTAGATTGCTAAAGTTATTTTTAGTTTAAAGATTTACGGGATGAGAGTGAATTCTCCTCTGGTCTGATGTTTCAGATTGGCTAAAGCATAAGTTTTTATCGATTCCATATCTTAATTTGTTTGTGTGCTACAAAGGTCTGTGCATGTGTATGTTTGTAAGATGATGATGGCATTGATTTAAATATGTTGTTGCGGTTAATAAAGAATTGATTTTTTTTTGGTAAAGGGCATATCTATTATAACATGCAAAGACATGTGTGCGTGGGTGTGACAGATACCTGCACAGATACATTTGGACTAAGGACAAACACAAGCAAAAACTAGGGGTCGCCGATGTCCCTTATACAGTTGAAAAGTTCCTTATTTCTACATACAAGCAAAGGCTAGAGGGCACCATCTGCCCCTTGTTGACTTTGCTAATGCAGCAATGCTCCTTGGGTCCATGACTAAAGGACCTTTAGTTTGATGCTAAAATTTTCTGATGGTAAGTAGTCTCTGCTGTTTGCAATGTCTGTTTTGGTAGCAATCATGGCATGGGTGGAGAAATATGCTCAAAATCTTTTTCTTGGTTTAAATGGTTCCATTGGCAGTTATCACTTATCAGCTCTGTAAATTTTATATAATATGTACATTCATAATTATCACTAAGTTTTTCAATAATTTATGCCGGGCTTTTGAGTAAACCAAGGTATTGTAGAAATGGCCCGTTGAGGGTTCTTACTTTGTTCTGGATTACCACTTAAGCTGTCTGACTGGCCAGCTCTTTCTGGTTCCTAAGTAGTCCTGCAAGAATTTAATATTTAAATATGTGCATACACATATTTAACATATGATTATGCAGATAGATGTGTAAAACTCTATTGATGTAGATTTGTGATATCTATTCCTACATATATGCATATAGACTGGACGCGTTTTGGACATTTTCAAAATTTTCTTTTATGGTAGCTTTGTTCTTCCTTTTTTCATTCTTATCCTTGCTGTATGAGGCTGTTTGGTTAAAAATAGTTTATTTCTTTAGTTCCATTGTGATGCTCACACTATGGGTCTGCTGTATTACAACCCTAATTTGACTGGATATATGTGGTTATTTCATTATGTTTTTGCGCCCCCCCCCCCCCCCCCTTTTTTTTTTCTTGTATTCTTATGGGAAAAGTTTAGTGGTGTTTCTTAGGCAAAGAAAGCTGGTGAAGCTCGTGGGACGAGTTCAAACCAAGTCCTTCGTATTATATAATGTTTGAACCTTACCACCTGAATGGTGGCATGTTAAGATAGTTTTTCTCCTTATACTCAATATCATTCGATCATCACCTTTTTCCATTATTGTATAATATATTGGCTTGAAGCTCAGAATTCCTTACAAGAAGAGCAACGCTAGCACTCGTTAACATGTTATAAAGTTTATCATGTGTATATCTCTCTTTTACATGTTATCATTTTTTTTTAAAAGCATTTGATCTTGTTTCATGTTTCAAAATCTACATATTTTGTATACTGGATCTCTATAAAGTTGAAAAGAAAGCAAAAATCTTAATATGGCCCAACCAGGGCTTGAGCATTTTGCAATGAGATAGTGTCAGCACCAAAGTTGGAACTTTTTTGGGGGTTTTTAATTGTTTCTAGGCTCTGCTTTGTGTATTACTGCGGCTGTGGGTATTTTTGGGTGCTTAAATTTGCTACGATTTTTGTTATTGTCAATGTTGATACATAATTCACAGGTTCAGTTCTCATGAGATAGTGATTCATATCCATGTGTGCGCCTCTTAAGGAATGATATTACTAATGCAAATTTCTTCTGATTGATGTTTTTCTTGGAAAATTTTTAGTTAGGGTTTGTTTAGATACTGCTTATTTTGCTGAAACTGAAAACTTATTACTGAAAGTACTATAGATAAAGGTAAAAGTTAATTGAAATAGTATAATGGTATTCATGAATAGTATCAAAAAGTGTAGTAGGGTCTATGAATAATAGCAAAAATAAGTTGAATAGTGAAATAATTTATAATTTTAATTGCAATCCAAATGCATGCTTAGCACCAGTTACCATATAGTAGGCCAAATGGCACCTACCCCCCCCCCCCCCCCCCCCCCCCAATCAAAGATTCCAATGTAGTGTGTTCGACTTACCTCTCCTCTCCCCTCATTATGGGTATTTGTATTGGAAGATTGGTTGAACTTGTGACATAGGAACTGGGGGAAGTAGGGTGTTGATTGGACTTGAAACCTGTTGGCCTGGGTGAACAGTCAAAGTAATTGCTTTTTGGGGTATGCTTGGATGGAGGGTCCCTCTACTCTCCCTCCATCCAAATGTAGGGTTATTGAACTTTGATAGAGGTTATCTCTTAACAGACTGTTTGCATGGGATCCATGGAAGAGATGGGAGAGGATAGGAAACAAGAGAGAAGTGAAGGGTCTCTTTCTCTAACATTAGCCCTTTATTACAAAGATAAGATGACAAGACACTAGGGGTGTTTGGTTTGAGCATAACTCATAACTTAGTTTCTATATCTTATATCTCATATCTCATACCTCTAAGTAAGTTCTCATAACTCGTATCTCTATTTCTACTTTTTTCTTCACTCCAACAGATTTTTGTTTGGTTTCATGTTGTGGGTGCATATCTCAGTTCTTAAACTCAAATTTGTGTATAAAGTGGTGGAGCTAGCACACTGTGCTAGGATAGAACAGTAACACCTTACTTGCGTGTGACATTCTCTCTCTTCCTTCACTTTCATTTCATTTGTCTAGCCTTTTTCACTTCCTTTGAAACAAGCCAATTCTCTTCCTATACTCGGCCTCTCCCTCCTCTTGAGTTGGATTGTCTAATTAGGTGAGAGAGCGGTTTGATCTTCGATGTCTCTAGGCATAGAGATGGAACCATGGACATATGAGAGAGAGAGAGAGAGAGAGAGAGAGAGAGAGAGAGAGAGAGAGAGAGAGATGGTGGTCACCTAGGCTAAGATCTCCAAAACTGAAGCAGGTGAGTGACAGACCAAAAGATCAATTGGGTTTTAGAACTATTTCTTTGTGAAACTTGGGCTTTAGCTGGGCTTCTGATCTTCAATTAGGCTGGAGGTGTTCTTCGGATGCACAAAATATTTCAAAGGAAAAAGGAAAGGAGGAAGGAGATAAGGTTTAGGAAAAGAGAAGACATTTATGAAATGAGAAGATGGGTGGGTGTGCTGTATTAAGGTTGGAGTGAATTTGTAAATGAGGAGTAAAGAGAAAAAGAGCAACGGTCATACATTGAAATGAGGTGACAACTCATTGACGTGGGCCCCACTAGGATGTATTTATTTACAATACTACTACTGAAACTCTAAACTTAAAACTTGGAAACATTTAAAACTTGTTCTCAAATTCCGTAACTAAACCAAACAACCATGTTTTAGGTGTGACCTGTGATTTTTGAGTTTTGGGTGACGGAAATTGAGCTTTGAGTTACAAAACTCAGCAAACCAAACACTATTTAGTTGTTGTTGTTGTTGTTATTGTTATTTTTTATTTATTTATTTTTAAATAAGAGATTATTAGGAAGGTTGTTAAATTTGCATTGATTGATTTTAGGCTTACATATGCTTGTTTTTCTCTTAATTTTTGGGTTTTACTTTTGTTCTCGACCATGTTTTTGGTACCCATTTAGTCGTTACTACTTTTAAACGCATGTCTATGCCACACTATAGGCTCTAATTTTTATAGAAAGAAAAACAAAAAAGGCATTAATAAGCCAATTTGAAAAACAAATCAACATTTTTCATTAGCATTCATGTCATCTAAAACATTCACACAAATTGTACCTCTTCTCTTTTCCTTCACTTTCTTGGTAATATCTTATCCTCCATATTTACTAAGTTTATGGGCCTTTACAAATCATTATTATTTTCCCCTCTTTTCTATCACCTATCATATTTTTTCTCCAACTTTCAAACATATGCCTAAGAATTTTGTAGTAGTTACATTGCCAGGGCTTTTTTCAGCTATGCCATTGGTCCATGAGTCTAACCCAACTCATGGACGACCCAAAGTCTTCAATTCTGTTCGTAAGGCTAAGGCCATGCATGTTCAGGAGGCAACTTGTCCAATTTAAAAACTCCATTCTAGGTGCAAGTGCAACCTATGATTCAAGCTCAAAGAAATATATAATTTTGTAGCAGGGGAGAAGCGATTTGGCAAGTAGAGAGTAAGATTTGGAGTGGTTGGCATGAATTAAGTCTTTGGATACTTGTCTTTGGATACCCTGCTAGGGATGGAAAAATTATTGACTTCATAGACCTCTCATGGTAGTGGTATTAATTATGGCAGTTCACAGCAATCCCTCATCCTTTGTTTGTTTTTTATTTATTTATTAAAATCTGGGATAAAATTTTATTATAGTATATTCTAAGTATATATGTGTGTGAAACTTTTTTCTGGAGATTTATTTTGATTCTTACTCCTCTTATCTCATAAGAACTTGTATTTGTGGAGTGACCATCGCGTCAAGGATACATTGTGATACTTAACCTTTGTTAGTAGTTAAGAATATTCACTATATTTATTCTTAATTTAAAAGTATTTATTTTACATATATTGATAGGTTTAAAACAGAGCATCTCATTTATTAACAAATATGCCTTGAAGAGGAGGGTGTTTCATTGGGTTGTCCTTTTCTTGTCTCATTTGTTTGAACAATTGTATATTGGTTTCTGACTTTTGTTAACAAGCATCAAAGCATACCTATTAAAGAGGAATTAAACGAGTCTTATTATATTGAAAAATAACAAAAGTTAATAAATAAAGAGTCTTGTTAATTAGTGCTTTTAGGTTATATATTAACTGACCATTTTAGGAAAATTTTAATACCACTTTAATAAGAAATTTAAAAAATTGTTAAAAAAGTTATTTATTTTTTTTCCATAAAAAATTTTATAAAAATATTTCCTAAAATAATACTTTTAGGGCATTTATTAATTTTCTCCATAAATAAATACCCCTTTAATTGCATGTTGGGATGGACTCTAGTTTACCAATTATAATTAGAAAAAAAAACTCAATCTATAATCAATATACACTACACATTAATTAAGTCTTTTATATATATATATATATATATATATATATTTATTTATTTATTTTTAGATAGTTTCAACCTATAACATCTGCTTTTGATGATAGTTATTTATCATTACCAATTGGTTTTTAGTATAAGCAAAAATTGAATTCCAAATTTCTTATTCAATTGTTAAAGATTTTACTAGTTAAGTGAAGTGTAACACACAACTTTTTGTTCTTTACCTAATAAAATGTATCCCTTCATTATAATTGGAATAAAAAAAAGCGCTCTCCTCATGCCACAGATATAAAACAAGATCATCAAATGGAGTCACGGATAAGGAATCATGAATTCAAATATTATAGCACCATGTCTCCTACTTTGATAGCATAGTCCGCAATACTGGTTGTTTTTACCTTCGCTTTTTTACATAGATTCTTTTTTCTTGGGCTCTGGAACTAAAAAGTCTAAAATGAGTCACCCCCACCCCCCCGCGCTCTTGACGGAGATTCTCAGACCATTAGATTTTTTTCTTTTTTTTACCCAGACAGAAGACCATTAAAATTTATTAGAACCAGGAAACTTCGGTCGGAAAAAACAGTTGAAGATTTGGATTGTCCTGGTTAACTGGTTAGGTCCACTAGGTCTCTAGAGACCACGTAGGTCGTATAATTTTTGTGTGTGTGTGTTTTTTTCCCGGGAAAATATTCCATTGAAACTTGAAACTTCCAAGAATCAAGATATACAAAAGGGTTTCCTTTACCTTGGGATGAACTTACAGATATATAAACAAGTAAATTTTATTAAAGAAATTATAAACTGTACAATGCAAAGACAAGCTGCTAAAAATAAAAATGCTGCAAATACTTCAACTTTTAGTGCACCTAAACAAGCAGCCTATGCACTTTATTAATAATTAAACTACTAGCATCATCCTTATAATATGGGTGGCAATAGATGATACAAACCCATTAATTAACATGTCCTAATCCAAAAATATGAACCCAGAAATGATATACTTACTACCCCTTTAGTATTTTGAATTGATTTTGTTCTTTTAATATATTTTTTTTCACCAAATAATTCAATCCGAGAACATGTAGATTTTCGCTAAAACTGTGGAAATTACGGAGTAAAAAGAAACTTGGCGTCCATGATGAGACAAGCTAATTCACCTTCAAATCGGTACTCGTCAATCTGTGTTCAATGAACCTGCCAGATTCCAGCCATATTAAAAATTGAATTCCCAGTTGCACTTGCATCTGATGTTTAGGGAGGTTAATGTAATTGCTCTTTTAAGCATGTAGAGTGTAGACTCTATATTTTCCTTAGTCCTACATGCAGTACTCATCATCTTTTAATATTATGGTACGTAAAATTTTAAAAATTAAAAATTAAAAATTGATAAACTTGTGTCTGTAGTGAAAAGATGAAGTGAACAACAATTGCTGCCTTTCAAATTCAAATGCTCAAGCCTACATATAGGTTATTTTTTGGTATAATATGCCACAGCTGCTGAATTTTTAACTCCAAAGTTTCAAAAAGCAATGCATGCTATAGGATAGCAGAGAAAAGCAGGTCATGAAAGTCGTCTAAACATATACCAAAGCATATGCTATTTTATAACTCTAATTTGAGTAATGTCATATCTGACTGTACTGGGTTTGACTAGTTGATCCAAGTGTTCTTCTTGTGCCATCGGTTGACGGGTTTTTAAAGTACTGCCTTTCAATGGGGTTGGGTTACTTTCCAATCTCAAAGGAGATTTATATCTTTACTTTTTCCTTATTATACTAAAAGCATGTAAATTTGTATTGTAACGATTGCTCAGAAATTACACGTATTAATTAAGAATCTTATAACAGTTAAAGCCTAGAGTTCTCCTGAGTGGACTTTTAGCAAACCATTCTATAATTTATTTCTAGCATGGCCAATTTTTAAATGTTTTTTTTGGATGAGAGAAAATGATGGTTAACAGAACCTAAATCTTAATCAGTGGTTTCTTCTAATTTTGTCTGTTCTAAATGTCTTTGAGTTAGCCAGTCAAAATTATGGTGTTTAACCAGAGCCAATATCTGTCAAAAGTTCACATATAAAAAATTTCGGCCATTCCAAAGCCATGATTGTTGATTTCGACCTACACTACATAGAACACTTTATTTAAGGCAATTCGCTTTAGCTTTTTCTTTAATCATGGATCTTTTTTCTCGAATTCTCTCCAGCATCTCCATCCCCAGATGTAGTAGGAGCATCTTTTTTCATTATGTTTTAAAAATATTCTTGTAAGTAAAACATCTATGACACAATTGGTTCACATTCATGCACATAATCTAGTCCTATAACTATTCTGTCCTCTCCAAACCTATATCTTACAAAATTATTGGTGCTGGTTTGTAAAAGAAAACCTATGAATTTCACTGACATGATCAAGTGAAATTTGTTCATATCTCTGAGGATAATTAGGCTCTAGAGAGTCCTTGCTTGTACCTTTTTTGAAGGATGGATTGATTTTGCAACCAAACTCTAGCTCACTAGCTCAACTTTTAAGTTTTGAAGTTCTAAATAATTAGACAACATGCTTATATATTCACTCATGTTGTAGAAAGTGCTCAAAAACCAAACAAAAGAAAGAAAGTTATAGAAATTGCCGAAAGATGCAAATATTGTGATGAACACAGACAAATTTATTTCAAATTATTGACATAAGACAACGTACATAATAAGGTTTAGAAAGGAAAAAACGTCATTTCTATCAGGTTTTATGTGATAAAATGGGTGACCAGACATGATTATTCATGAACATACTGCATTATATGGGTGGTGGGGCTCTCAGACCTCTTACTTTCACATGCTTCTATGAACAGTCGGTCCCTCTATGAAAAAGTAAAAAGAAACAAAACATACATAGAAGCGCCTGCATCATTGTGATGAATTGGAAGAACGAACTAGCTAGCTTTATCTTAGAGATTGGAGACAACAATGATCTCATTGTTATGATGCTTTTTTGCTTTGATTCCATGTCACGGAAACAAAGGTGCCAGGCTAAAATCATTCACAATATGTGAAGAGAAAAATTAGAAGGTGGGTGTAAGTCATATCATGTTTGTTTTTGTTTGTTTCAATAGAAAGTATTATTAGCAAAAAAGAAAAAGAAAAAAAAAAGGTGGCATTATAACATATTTCATTCATTCTGCACACTAACAAAACTAGCTAATTATATATGAGGCAGATGGTAAAACCCGAAAGAAAATAAATGAACATGCAGATATAATACACAATGTTTTTTGTTTGACCTCTTTAACCTTTTATTTTGGGTCAGGTAAGTTTTTCATTTTTTTTTTTTTTTTGGGTGGATGATTAAGGCAAGGTTGACCTCTTTTCTTGATTGTTGCTTGTAAAATTGAAATAATCTAAGCTGAAAGTAAGGGAATAACTATGCAAACGAAAGGAAAGGTAACCTATCCAATTTCATTATGCATGTTAGATGGCATGTCTGTCAACATCATTTGCCCAATTATGAATATAGAGCTTGCTTCTATCACAAATTTCAACGTAATTAAGTGCAAAATCAATTTGTGGTTGCGCATGTTAGAAGGTTTTCCTTCAATACAGAAATCTTGGGATCAGCTATCTCATTTGTTTTGTACACTGTAACCATATGCAACTTGAACATAATGCAAAGTTAGCTTTACTCAGCCCAAAAAAAAAAAAAACAAGGTTAGCTTTAACTTGAAGTAAAAAAAACCTTCCTGATAGACTGTCCTCACATTTACACACGAACCAATAAAATGAACAATGGTCTTGGTTCGAGGCAGGAGACTTTGTAGCTTAGTGTTACCAAAATCATATATGGCTTTCTAAAATGAACAATGGTCTTGGTTCGAGGCAGGTGACTTTTCGTAGCCAAGTGTTACCAAAATCATATATGGCTTTCTTTACACGAATTAATTTATCCATGTCTCAAGGAATCCCAGGTAAATTTGACCCATTTTCATGCCCTAACCATGATATACTAGCGTACGTTATAGACACAAATCCCTATAGAGTAGCAGTTGTATATTTGTATCATTCAGGGAAAAACATGGTTGTATATATATTTGATTATTTTGTATCTTCCTTCTCCCCAGAAGCCCAGTACAAAACAAAAGAGTTAGTCAACCTCACAAACAAAACAAATTGCAAAACACAGAAGAATTTAACAACACGTACGTACTCTTTTGGCTAACTGGGCTCCTTTAGTTGATTCATTTCAAAATTAGATTCGTTACTTTGTTTGGTCTGTGTCATTGTCTGATCTTACTGATGGGGGATGGTAGTTTTAGACACATCAATCCAAAAGTCTTACACTAAAATCTATACAATATATGTTGTTCACTTTTGTTTTTTTAGAAAGATGTTGTCCACTATGTAAAATTTTTTAATCCCATGTATGGCAATTAATAATACAGTGATTATTGTTGCACACAACACAACTAGTTGCACACAGCCTTTAAAATTGTGTTTTGAAAACATGATTTCAATAATAACCGTGAAGTGGTTTCATAATTAGAACTAAAAAAATATGCACAACATTTTTACAATACTTGCACAACAAATTTTAAATGATAAGTTATAATCAACAGTTACTGATGGTAAAAAAAAAAAAAAACAAAAATTAATAGTAAGTTTAAATTAGAACTAGTAATAACTTCTTACTTAGAATTTGTTGTGAAAATGTTGTAGATGTGATATTTCTTCAACTAAAATTGTGTTTTGAAAACATGATTTTAGGTGTGTATCTCGTCCACATAGTGTGTAATTATCACTACTCTTAATTATATATAATAATGTTGATTATAACCCTAATAGTCCAAATTAATTCAATAAATAAAAAATGAACTGATGTGTCAGCACCTAAGACGCAACCTTTCGCAATACCGCGAAAATTAATCCTATCCTTTGACATACACATCAAGTAAATAAAGGTTTTAGATTAAGTCATTAATCGTGTTGACAGATTAGGAATATATTTGTATAATATTGTGTGTGTTAGGGAATGAATTGATAATTAGAAATGCCAGTGTCAAATTGTCAATCACCTCAATAATCAGTTGCATGTTTCGGGGCTCTATAATTGTGGACCATCTTAGATATTTAGGCAGAGAAAAAAAAAATAAAAGAGTAAAAAAAAATCAAGAGTGATGTTCATGATTTTACAAACATGTATCTTAATATTTAAATGTAAAAAAATAATAATCAAGAAATTTATTAATACTAATTACGTTGTTTTTTTTTTTTTTTGGTTGAGGAAAGAGGTATCCAGATTTCTTTGAGTATTTGACTATTTTCTTGAATATATATAGTTTCTTTGTCCTATATATAATGGATTGTTATAGGAAAGAATCCCTTGAGGGTGGCTCTAAGATACTTGCAAGAGGTTTTGAATCTAAAATCTCATGAATATCATAAAATCTTAAGAACTACTAAGCCAGATTCTTTCATATTTATATTCATAATGTTAGTTTGTGAAAATTTTGTACAAAAATTCATTTTAGCATTTTTTTTTTAATAAAAACAATGAATCATGAACCAATTCATTGGACAATAATCATGAATGTGTGTTGCCCAACTAATGACCTAGTAGCCCCATTCGAATTTGCCTATGCACCTATTTGGTAACACTTTATATAGACTTTCCTTACGTTCTGGCTTGAAAGAGACGTTGGGATGAGTCACTGCATGTGAACCAAACATTTGTACTAAATTTGGGATAATTAATGGAAAAATTTAAGGTGAACTTAATGAAATTCTAGAATAGGGAAGATGTTAATTAGCTAGATTCTCTAATATAATCTTTTAAATTTGATTACTTTCTTGGCTTGAAAGAGACGTTAAGGAAGGTGTAATAATCTAACACTTGTACCAAATTTGAGATAATTTAGTAGGAAAAAAAAAACTAATGTGGATTCAATGAACTTCTAGACTAGGGAAGAAGCTAGCTAATTAACTTGTTTAGTGTAACCTATTAATATTTTAATAAACAAAATTGATGCTACTTTATCCCCAACCCAAGAGTTGTAGTAGAATTATCAGCTCCTTTCAACTTTCTTAGTTGGCTTCTCATTTTTTTTCTTATTGGGCATGGGGTGAGAATTTCGTATTCACCACCAACCAAATCCATACGCCGAGCAGGGGGGAAACGCAAAGCAACTCAATAATTTTCATAAGAACAAAACTTATTAGTGTTTGTGTTAAGTAGCCACGTTGCTCAATTTTAGAAAGAGAACGTAAGATACAGGACATAAAATATTGTGTTTAAGTTTTCCTCTCTTCACAGTGTCGCCAGAGTTAAATGGTAAGTTTTTACAAGGTAAGAAAATATATTACAAAGTCGTTAATTTAAACACCATATATGCCATGTTCATAATTTAACACATAATGTCCACATTTTTTAAGCATGTTCAAATTTAACAAATAAAATAGGTGATAAGTACAAATAATGTACATTAACATTTTTTATGGTTGAATAAGAAATTTGGAATTGAATCTATGTCTACACCAAAAATCAATTGGTATCTTTGTTTGATGATAAAAATCATAATTATCATAAATGAATGTCATAAGTTGAAACTCTATAAATAAATAATACAAAAACAAGTGGGGCAAAAAAAAAAAAAAAATCAATATATATATTGATAAACACAATATTTTTTACAACAATTAAGTTGATAAGCTTTTATGATTTTTCACAATATCATAAGTTGAAACTCTATTTTTTTTTTAATTACTATTAATAATCTAACGCATTAGCAACCGGATATGAATCTAAAAGGGTTGGCTTGGTGGTTCCTAAAGTCTCATAATATTCATGAGATTCGGATTCAAAATCTTTTGCCAGAATCTTGAAGCCACCCCTATTAAATTTTTCTCTATAATAACTTGGTGCGTGTAGGACTGCATATACTTAAGAAAATAATCAAATACTCCAAGAATTCTGGACATTCTCATTTATTAAAAAAAACCAATAGATATGAAATTTTTTTTGCAAATATAGGACCCGTTTGGTAATGTTATTCTAATAATACTGTTTGTATTTTTTAAAAATACATATAAATGAAAAAAATATATAAAAATACATATAAGTTTATTTATATACTAAAAACAGTTGTTTAAATAACAGTAACAAATGCTTATCCACTTTTTCATGCTAGCTTTCGGTAATCAATACATTCCAATAAAAATTAGACACGTTGAAAAAAAAGCAAAGAAACCCTACGTGGCATTGTAATAACAGGACACGTTGAGTGGGGATGGCACGGTCACATGAGAATAGAAATAGAGATAGCAGTAAACAGTAACACAGGCCACTTGCCCGCCCAGAGACTCCAGGTCCCTCTGTCACTCTATCGGTATTTGAAAGTTCAAAAACGTAACTTACTAGACCCACTCACTCTCTCTCTCTCTCTCTCTCACTCTCCTCACCCACCCCGCTCTTCATCCACGGTTTCTAACGGACCCCTCATTAATACTCGCCGTCCTCTCTCTCTCTCTAGTTTCCCTCGCGACTATGCAAACCTAATTTGACTCTCTTTCTCTCTCTCTATCTCTCTCTCTCTCTCTCGCTCTATAAGATCTGGATTTTGGCTTTTATAGCTGTTTTTTGAATGAATATGAGCTAGAACTAATGAAAAGCTCTTTCTTAGGGTTTTGAATTCTTTCTACTTTTTCTCAATTCCTTTTTGTCTCCTTTGCTTTCTCGCGAGCTTCTTTCCGTGATTTCGGATCTAGATTACTGTGTGCTTGGTTTTTTCTCCTTAGTCTGATAGGAAATGTGCTTTCGATGAGTGTGGAGAATGGAGAAATTTCGGCAAAAGAGGTCCAAGATTACTAGCATTGCTGATCGGAGCTCCTCCGATAGGTTTTTCTTCACGGAACGAGCTCATCGGGAAGGTCAGATTGTCTTTTTGTTTTGTTCTGTTTTTTTTTTACTTTCACTTCTTATGTTTTTCACTCTGTTTGGTTACCGAGAAATCCAAAAAACATATTTTGAAAATGAAAAATTTTATATTCATTTTCTGTTTGAAAGCAGAGCCGTACATTTAAAAAGTAGGCTCAGATGATTAAAAAAAATGTATGATTTTTTAATTTTTTTTTTAAATCAATGTGTTATTATTTTGTATTTTTTGCATTTTCTTAGCTACCAGTTTGAGCCTGTCCAGCCGTTTGGTCGCTGAGAAAAAACTCAAGAAAATTAGGGAAAAAAGAAGAAGGAAATCGAAATTCTCCGTGTTTTATATTCCTTTAGCTTTCCGAAAATGCGATAATTAAAATTAAATAAAACAGCTGAAATTGGTAAAGATGTGAAATTTTAATTTCTGATTGAATTTTTTTCTTAAAAAAGCTCATTTTCTTTTTGATTTGATAGTACCATTTGTGCAACGTAGAGATCATGAGCTAGGTTTATTTTAGTCTTGGCTATGCTCGCGCTTTTGATAAAGCAATTTTCCGAGTAGCAAGTGTGACTTTTTTCTGTAGTGGAATCAGCATGATTTTGTTTTTGCTTCCATAATGAAAATTCTAGAGATATGATGAGATATCATTGCATCGCCAGCTTGACTACTGAGTGCTCTTCAAAAGCATTCTCTTTCATATAATTATTATTATTTTTTAAAGTTGTGAATAAGAACCTTCCCCACTTTTACTACTCTTGGATGGTCTTGCTAATATTATATGGATTCATTTTCAGGAAGCAGGCAAGTTCTGATGCAGAGAAACTTTCCAAAATTGGCTTCCGATTCTAGCTCTTGCAGTAGTGGTTTTACTGACGAAGATTCGGTGCGCACCTTTTCTTGTTTGTGTTCATTGTGCTTTATGAGTTGAGTTTTTTTTGGTCATATTAGTAGAGAAACAAACTTATCAAAGATATAAAGAAAGTGGAGAAGCAAGCTTGCTGAGTTAATCATTAGGAAAAGACAAAGTCTCCTGAGCCTCTGAAATGAAAAAAGTAATTTAGTATCAAATGATATGACGTTAGCTGTATCAAAATCCAACAATTGAAAAACATGTATGCAAAATAACCACATCAGCATTTCACTACTACTCTCAGGGGTGGTTGTGGGTAGTTATTTTTTACGCACGTGTCTCTCATTTAATTGGATTTTTATACGGTTGATGATACCAAATACTTTCTCCTTGGAAAGGGCTATGGGGTAGTAACATACCATGTATGCTGGCTTTCTTTGTATCAACAGCAGCCTACTTACCTTAAATAAACCTTATTAAAAGGAATGTGATGGTTGTTAATAGATGTATAATGTAGTAGTTCCATTGTTGATTTTTTGGATCAGGAGTCTCCGTTTGTAAATCTTTGAAGACGCTCCTTTTTTGAGCGATTCTCAATTTTCCTCTTTAATATCTTCTCTGTTTTTCTTTTTAATTATGTATTGAATAATAAAATACTGACCTGACAGTTATGTTCAAACACATTTGACCTTTGCAGTTTACGTTTGAATTGGGGAGGAGATCTTCAAAACAAGCTGTTGTAACTCCTATGAAAAAGTTATTGGCAGAAGAGATGTCGAGAGAAACCGAATCCAAAAGAAGGTCTCCAAGTGTTATTGCGAAATTGATGGGTCTAGATGGGTTGCCACCTCAGCAGCTTGATCATAAACAACAAAAAATGTCCTCAGATATCTCTATAAAAAGAGCAACATCAGTAGAGAAAGCTCCAAAGAGTGGAACATTTTATGACTGTCAATCGTCTAGGAGTAACTCAAAGGAGCAGCAAGAATTTAAGGATGTATTTGAGGTTTTGGAAACATCAAATATAACGAGTAGTGGTTGCTTATCGCAAGGGATGACGAACTCGAATCTTACTGATGCTGAGATGGCATTTATTCAGCAGAAGTTCATGGATGCTAAACGCCTTTCAACTGATCAGAAGTTACAGGATTCAAAGGAGTTCCATGATGCACTTGAGGTGCTAGACTCCAACAAGGATCTTCTGCTGAAATTTTTTCATCAACCGGATTCGTTGTTCACAAAGCATTTGCATGATATGCAGGGCGCTCCTCCCCAAACCCATTGTGGTCGCATATCTGCTATGAAGTCAGATGCTCAGCATTATGAAAGCAGTGACCTTGGGAAATCAGATAGACAGACTCCATGGAAGAATTACAGTAGATCTCAGAAGCATCGTGATGGTCAACTCAGCCACTCTAACAGCAGGCATGCTACTTGTTCTTCTCCCAATTCATCAAAAATTCGATTTGAAGGCAATGATGAGTTGGCCACTCTACCTACCAGGATAGTTGTTCTAAAACCAAACCTTGGGAAGGCCCAGAATTGTGCAAAATCTGCTTCATCACCTAGGTCTTCACATGCTTATCTTTCAGATTGTAGGGTGCACTTGGAATTTCCGAATATTAAAAATAGGGAGGGAGACACACATGGAACGAAGAAATTTTCTGATAATGTTGGGCTTTCAAGGCATAACTCCAGAGAATCTAGAGAAATTGCTAGAGAAATAACTAGGCAAATGAGAAATAGCTTTTGCAGTGGTTCTATGAATTTTTCATCTGCTGGGCTTAGAGGATATGCTGGGGATGAGAGTTCATGTGACATGTCTGGAAATGAATCAGAGGTGATTATGGTGACCTCCAGGAATTCTTTTGACTTGAGTAACCAATACAAGCCTTCATCTTCCCGTTCGACTGAATCCTCCGTCAGTAGAGAGGCCAAGAAGAGACTCTCAGAGAGGTGGAAAATGACTCACAGGTCTCAAGAGTTGGGAGAGCTTGGTAGGGGCAGCACACTGGCTGAAATGCTTTCTATCCCCGAAAAGGAATTGATACCAGCAAATTTGGATGGCATGATTGGTGAGGATGGAAACAGTGGAAAATTTTCTAGTGATGATGGGTCTACTAGGTGGGTTGAACCCTTGGGAATTAGCAGCAGGGATGGATGGAAGAATGGGTGTGTCAGAAAGTTATCAAGATCAAGGTCTCTTCCTGCTTCTTCTACTGCCTTTGGAAGTCCTAAGAGAAGCATGCGCCGTGAAACTCTTTGTGATGACAGGTATCTAATGCCAAAAGAGGCTTTGAAGAAAGAAAGGAGCAGGAGAATAAAGGGTAATTCTGATTGGAGAGATATGTCAGTTCCTAGAAACTCAAAATCCAGTACTAAGAAATCTCATTCTTCTAGCTGCATGGTTAGGGACAGCAATGCGTTTCCAGCAGAGATTCATACAAATCAGAATCAAATGAAGAGCACCCTTGAAAAGAAGGATCCATATGAAGGAGATGCGTTGATCTTTGAGACATTAGTTAGTAATGTCAATGATATGAGTCCAGTTCCTGAAAATGTGGTCAATGTGGGATGTGACAATATGACCATGGCTTCTAAATCTCCTGAGGGGTTGCTATCAAACGTATCAGCTGGTGTTGTTAAAGATATATCTACTGGTGGCCAAGATATCTTAATTCCACAGGTTTGGTTTATAACATTTTCCTGCTGGTGTTTAGATTCTTCACTGCATATCACTAATGCAATAATGACAGTAAAATTTTTTTGCAATAAATTCCTTCCAATATATCATAGCTAATGATAGCTGAATCAGCCCATTAAATCACTTCTTCTTTTTCCCTTTTGTAATTACCTCTTTTTTCAGAAAATTAAACAGTTGCATATGGGTTGTTGCTAATCTGTGATAAGCCTTTAGCTGTGTGTTTGTCTCTTTGTGTTCAACTGGACTTTAGTATCACTTTAATGGATGTTAAATAGTTTTGTACGTTAAGTTTGACTCTCTTTTTTTCCTCTTTCAATTAAATTTTCAATCTCTATGCTGGTTATACTTTCCTTTTGCTTTGATTCTTCTTTCAGAGCTGTTATGTATGATTTGATCTACCCAGAACTTCAATTTGTAAAATGCTGTTATGGAGCACATATATTTCAAGTTAGATTGATTTAATATTAAAGAATTCAAATATATGTATATATATGGGTGTGTGTGTGTGTGATCCAAATGCCTAGATAATCTGATTAACATAGCCCTTTAAAAAAAAAAAATCCACATCATTACCTATGAGGTCAGGGACGTTTTATGCATTGCAGTAGTCTTTTGGTATACATGGAGCATTTTTTTGAAAACTGTGTCTACATGTGTTGGGCATATATACTAGTCATTCATGTGAGATAAGGATTCAAAATTTGTACTTTTGATTTTAAAGTTGCAATCTTTAACTACTGTATTGTGTGATTTTAGAATAATAAGCATTCCATGAGGACCATGACAACTTATATCCTAGTCTAGGATAGATTCAAGGAATACCAATAATCATGCCACCATGGATAGAGGCCTCTGGTCTGCACACTTGTGTTATCTTCAAAACTCTTCATACCCTAAAAATAATTACTAAGTAATACTAGAATCATACTGTTCTATGTAAAAGTGGTTTCTGTAATAGAAAATTATAATGAATTAGTGAATGATTTACAGCTTAACTGGAGATCTCATTTGCATTAGCTATACATGTATGTAGATGCATGTTAGATATTCCCTCCAAATTTTGTGTTGTGTTTTATTTCTGCCGATGAGTTTTAGTTCAAATGCCATATCCTTCCTTCATAATAACATGATTGAGAGTGAGGTCATGGGTCTACCCTTGTGGTGATGCATTACTTATTAATAAAAAAATAAAAAGTATGTGTTACTTATGCACCTTCAATTTTGCATCAAGGATATTAAGGTTTCTCAATATTTCATGATATTTCAGGAACCACCCATTGGGCCATCCGAGGAAGGTTCAGTCCCCTTGCTCCACCCTTCCCCTGGACTAGAATCTCCAGTAAGCTCTAAGGAAGCTGATCAGCCCAGTCCAGTTTCAGTCTTGGAAGCTCCTTTTACAGATGATCTTTCATCATGTTCTGAATGCTTTGAGAGTCTCAATGCTGATCTCCATGGTAACTTCAAATACCATTTATTTTCGAATTCTTAGTTTGTGTTTAGATCCCTCTAGTAATCAACATAATGGCATTCCATTTTTCATAGAATATCTATGTGCTCATTTTTCATTTAGAATGCCGTGAAAGCAAGTATTTTGCATAAAATTGAGTAAAATATTGTATTTAAAATTCTAAAATTTCAAAGATGATACAAAATTTGAAGTTAATTAGTCGTTTTATATAGTGTGATGCACAAGGGGACAAAAATTGTTATTTTCTGCTGCTTGTTGTGGCCTCACTGCTGAGTGAATTATACAGTTCTGATCATAAGTGTGGGTCATGTGCAATTCAAAGTTAGTGCAAATGCTGCTAAACCTTAACTAAAAGACCTAGCTCATCTATTATGGATCACATATGCAAGTTCCTTTTCACTGTTTTGCTCTATGAGCCTATTTTCATTTAAACTCTCTCCACTTTTGAGCTTAGACTGGTTCTTGTAGCACCTGCAAATTACATTATCTCGCTCCTGTTGCACCTCACAACTGCAGTCAAGAGTGCATTTGGGATCCTCTTTTTTTAGCCTGCTTATTTACTTAATTCACTTTTTGTCTCACCTATCGTCAAATAAGCAAATAAATTAGCCTTTTTTTTTAAAAAAAAAAAAAAGCCAACTTATTTGTCTCATCTATCAACAAATAAGCTAGGGGAAAATACAGGATGCCACAGCCAGATGACCTTAGCTGATTTGCACTAAATTTTGTCTCAAGGGGTGCTGTCCTCATCTCCTCCCCCCCACCCGCCCTGGCGGTTTAAATGATAATCTCAAGAGGTGTTGTCTTCTACTCATATTTACTATAATTACTGGATTCGTCCCCTAAATTCTGTAATTATAACTCTTAATAGAATAACAGGCTTTTAGTGCAATTACAAGTCTCTAATGGGATTTGGATACAACTTAACAACTTGTTGCCAAGATTGAAACAATGGTTATGTACTTTTTTTTGCCACTTTCACTTTTGTTTTTTAAATGTCATCCTTTCATAAATGTTCATTTTACTAGCTCAGTTGAATTGCTTTGTTGTTCAAAAATGAATAACTCATTATTGTTTGGAGCGTACTATCGGCATATGTTTGCAAGTTCTTTCTTGTAAGTCTCACCCACTCAAGCTCCATTGCCTCGTCTGTTTCTAGGGCTTCGGATGCAACTTCATCTACTCAAGTTGGAGTCAGAAGCATATGCAGAGGGACCCATGCATGTCTCAAGTGATGAAGAAGTTGGGGAAGGATCCATTGGGCATCCGAATGAGAAGGGACTTGGTGAAACTGAAGAGAGCTGGGAGCGTTCCTACATTGCTGATGTCTTAATTGCCTCTGGTTTTAACGATGCTGAACCTGATGTTGTCATGGCAACATGGCACTC
This sequence comes from Quercus lobata, assembly GCF_001633185.2. Classification (NCBI taxonomy): domain Eukaryota; kingdom Viridiplantae; phylum Streptophyta; class Magnoliopsida; order Fagales; family Fagaceae; genus Quercus; species Quercus lobata. The sequence continues at coordinate 46,592,334 of NC_044910.1, read as the reverse complement.
TCCAGAATGCCCTGTGGATCCCGTCATTTTTGAAAAAATTGAGAAGTACAATAGTCAAGCTTCTCGTCCAAGGTCTGAACGAAGGTTACTGTTTGACCGAATAAATTCAGCACTACTGGAGATCTTCCAGCAATTCATGGATCCACACCCGTGGGTGAGGCCCGCAACAACAGTCAGTTCTAAGGATGGGCTCCAAGATCGCCTCAATGTGATGTTGGGATGCCAAGAGAAGAAATCTAATAAAGACACTCTGGGGAAGGTGCTGACAAGGGAGTCACAGTGGTTGGATTTGGGAGACGAGATTGATGTAATAGGTAGGGAAATTGAGAAATTAATTATAGATGAGCTAGTAGCAGAGGTAGTAGCCATGTAGCGTAGAGATTTGGAACCAAAGGCTATATTTGGTCTAGGAAGTTACATGTACGTAAATGAAGTGATGAAATGATCATTTCATGAGAATCATTAGAAGGATCAAAATCTTTATACAAAAACGAAGAATCAGATTCTAGATCAAATGTAAATAAGTGGGAAGGAAGTCAAAGGAAGGTGAGAAAGAGGCCTATATTAGCTCTCCTTGTTCATCCAAAAGAAATATTATTCTTCCAAACAACATATTGTCCTGTAAAATTGATTTCTTTGAGCATGGCTCCCTCCCCGCTCTATATTAGTTGTCTTGTTCATCCGAAAGAATAATATTGTTCTTCCAAGCAAGATACAGTTGTCATCAAAAATAGATTATTTTGGTTTGTATTTGATCAATTAATCCGGGCATACTTTGCTTAGGCAAAGCTACAAACTTCTCTGAAAACTAACAAACTAGTCCCTTTGCAAGAATCGGTGTTGGAGGCTGTTGGAAAGGCCAATTGGACATTTAGACCTCAATGCCTTTTTCATATCCATCTCTACCGCTTGAACCTTTGTAAGAATCGGTGCCGGATTCTGGAGTGTAGTTCCCAAAGACTTCGAGCTTATACAAGCGACATTGGATTCAAGGGTGGCCTTGAATGTTCTTGGGGTTTTGAATATGAGTACAACTCATTCTTCCTATAAGCTTGAGATGTGGCTAATTTGATTTCTTAATTTGAATCAGGTCTTAGATTGGATGTAGGATGGGGAGATACCTCCTTCGGTGGATCTATGGCTTTTCCTTGGTTTGGATTTTAGATGGGCGGTTTTTCCTTAAATTGACTTGGCATGACAGCACCTCTTTTCTTCGAGGTTTCTTCAACAGAGAAATTATTAGGTCTATCAAGAGAGCTGTTGAAGTGATCTCTTAGTACTTTCAACCAATAGAACGCTGTCAGTTATACAAGTATGACATCACTTTTTTTTTTTTTTTTTGGCTGAGTAAGAAGCTGACTCACCTATAGCATTTCACTAAATAAGAGAACCATTTCAACTGTACTCCAGTGGACTTAAATAATTTTTCCAGTTTTCGTGCTCTTCAAACTTTTCGAAGATTTTGGTAGAATAACAGTACATATTCAAATTTTCTTAGAATTCTTCAAAGAGAGTAACATCCAAAGGGCTTCCTTTAAGTGGCTTATTACTGAGGAAGCTTTGAATTGACAAAAATAATCAGCAATTACCTTAGTGTCTTTGAGAAATGGGGTTTCAAGTTTCAAAGTTTTCAGAAAGAGTAGCGGGACAAGAAAAGGAATGGAGATTTTGGGTGTGGCTTGATATGGGTCTTTGATGATTTTGTTAGGTTTAAGAAAATGGGGGCTTTGGGATTTATGAATTTGTATTTCAGCTAAATTTTTTGGGTTTTTGTGTGTGTGTGTGTGTTGTGTGTGTGTGTGTGTTTGTTTCTAAAGAAAATATAGGTTTATGGGTTGGTTGGAGATTGGTTTGTTTACTGGGTTTATGAGTTTGATTTGCTGGAGAATTCGGTGTTGTATGGCTGATTAGTTATTAAATTATGGATTTTGTGAAAATCATGTGGATTAGTTATTTGTTGGAGAATTTGGTGTTTAATTTTTTTTTTTTTTTTTTTTTTTTTTTTTTTTTTTTTTAATTTTTGGGTTTGTGTTCTTGTTCAAGACACACTTAGATCTCAATTCATGTGATTTTTTATTTTTTTTATTTAGTTAAAATTAATAAATTAATTTTTTTTTTAATTTAGATGCTGACGTGACATTTTTTAATGTAAAAATAAAATTTTTTATTATTATTTTAATAGTTACTTCTACCATTAGGACTTTGCTGTTAGGGCACTGACGAAAATGACTAAAATGGATTGCGTTTTTCTAAATAGAGACTAAAAACGGTAAAAATAAAATCTATGAATCAAAGTGGGAATCGCTTGAAAATGTAAGGACGAAAATGTGATTTTCGCCTTAAGGATTTTTTTTTTAAAATATAAAAAATAAATAACAACTCCATGCCACTTAAAAAAAGAAAAAAGAGAGGGAATTTTTAAAGCACCCAAAAATCTCTGTTTATTTTAGTGGCACTTTTGCGGTCTCTCACACCACCACCATCGAGCATCCTAATCACACCACCCACCACCAAAGCCACATATTCAAACCCAATACCCAATACACATACATAACCAGTACAAACCTCAAACCCACGGCCAAACCAAAACATACAGACACCACCACAATCATACCCACACCACCACAATCATACCCACTTCTCAAATCTCAAACCAAATACCAATCCCAAGGACAAAAAAAAAAAAGGAGGGATCTTTGAGCAGAAAAATAGAAGAAAATAAGGCGGCTATGGTGGTTAGATTGGGTCTAAGGGTGGAAGAGGGGGAGCTCAAGGTGTTCTATACTTCAATTCTATACATTAAAATAATATTTCTACACATTAAAATAATATATTAATTACTCTCTATCATCCTCATCCTCAACAACAACAGCACAACCACCACTGCCGCAACAACACCGACAACCACCACCGGCACAAACCCACATCCACCAACGACACCTCAATTAAAAAAAAAAAAAAAAAAACACACAACCAAAGAGATTGACACGGCAAAAAACACAACCAAATCAAACAAACCCAAAGGCAAAACCCACCACTGCAGGCTGATTAAGAGAAATCTGATGGTGGGAGGTTCCGATGACGTGGTGGATGGCACGACAAGCTCGGCGGCGTGGCGTGGCGTGCTGATCAGGCCATGGGTTGTTGTGGATGTGGTGGATCGGGTTTGTGTGGCTGTGTTGGTGGACGGCGATCTGAGAGTGTAGATCGGGTTTGTGTGGCTGTGTTGGTGGATAGCGATCTGAGAGTGTAGATCGGGTTCGTGTGGCGTGGCGTGGCGTGGCTTGATGCTCCGGCTTGAGTTTCGTCGGGTTGTGTGGCTGTGTTGGTGGACGGCGATCTGAGAGTGTAGATCGGGTTCATGTGACGTGGCGTGGCGTGGCTTGATGCTCCGGCTTGAGTTTCGTCTGAGAGGGAGGCAGTGACGTGGAGTAGAGAGAGAGAGAGAGAGAGAGAGAGTAAAGAAATGAAGTGAGAGAGAGAGCTGATACATTTCGGTGAAGGAGATGAGGAGACAGAGGCAGTGGGTCCAACAAGAATAAAAAAGTAATATAAATTATAGTAAATGTGAACAGTACGCTCTCAAATTTGAGAGTGTACTGTAGCATGTTCCAAAAAAATGGCATATATAAAACACCTGATGAAGCTCATATTTTGGAGTTTGATGTGCCAAATGCCAAATATTATAGCATTTAGCACATTTAGCACACCTGATGAGAGTGCTTTTATAAACACCAATTGACCATTCACAGTTGCCAACATTTTTTAGAAATACCAACTTGAATGAAGTGTCATTTTGGCTTATCAATAATGAGGATGTAAAATAGCAATTGGGAGGGCAACCCCCAATGCTAGTGCTCTCAAAACCAATCCAACAAGGTCGCCTTCCCTTCAATTTTACCTTTTCTTTTGTTGTCTTTTTGCATGTGATGTCAAAATTAAACTTGTGTTGCTTTTAAAGGAGTGAGGTAAGCCCATTTAAAATTATAGTACACAATGTCTTCTTTTTTTTCCAATAAATATGTGGTTAAAGTATGTATACTTGTGCCTTTAAGTGACCATTTATATAAGACTTTTTAGAGTCCAATTGCCAGAAAAAAACTTGAGTTACTTTTCAAATGGTAGAAATTAGGAATAAATTTAACCCAATGCACTATCTTACGAAAGTGGTGTGAGATACCTAACACATTCCCTACATGTAACCAAATTTCTAAGTCCATGTTTTTTATTCAATACATTTCCCTTCATTTTTAGTTTAGGAACCCTTAGGAAATCCTTTAGTTAATTAAGAGATAAAATGGATTCGACATAAGTGAGTAATCACACCAAGAAAATCCATGGTTAGTGGCAACTCTTAAAAATTGAAAAGATAAGTAAAAGTGACTCACTAATGCACACATATGACCCCAAGTGTCTACACAAGTCACACACTTTACACATGTTTCAAGAGTGGGGGTCGAGTGACAAAATCCGATGTTGATAGCTTGTATAGATTTATTTCTTACTTTATTTGAAAATTAACTTTATGAAATTTCATTATTGTGAAACTTGTGTACAACAATATGTGAGCGACCGCAACTCTGACCCGCTGATTTTTTCTCAAACTGGGCCTAACCTACGCGAACGGGTGAGATCGTGATGCTCAAAATGTTGAATTCACTGTAAAATGTACTCCCCCTAGATCGAGGGTCTTACATGGAGTCACCACTTATTTAATTTAAATGGAAAAATAAGAAAACCTTCTCTATAAAAAAATGCTTCTTTTGTATTATTATATATGAAAATTTACATCAATTTTGTAACAAAAATTTACAATACTTTTTTAGTCCTAGATACAATCTAAGAAAGTAAATTACATTGCTTTGTTTCATAGTTACATTCTAAAAAATGTAAAATTGCATATACAAAAGCCTAGTCTAGAACTCTTAGGGTACGTTTGGTAGAGTGTAATAGAAATTGTAATGTAATAACTATTCCTATGATTTAGTTTTACAGTTGTTTGGTTATGTTTTTATTACCTGTAATAATCATTCCATATGAATCTCCATTCCTTAAAACAAGGAATAGACATTCCTTATTAAAAGTGCTGAATCCCTATTCCCTTCCTAAACGTAATACGCTCTGCTTGAATATAATTCCCAAAATTCCCAAAATCCCCCTCTACCCGCCTTCTCCAAAAATTTCTTTCTTCTTGCTCTGAACAAAAATCCCAAAATCCCTCACTACCTGTATTTTCTCCAAAACTTCTCCTTGCTCTGTTAACAAAATTTCCAAAATCCCTGCATCTTCTCCAAAATTTCATCTCCTTCCTAAATTTTCCATCTCCCTCCTCTCTAAAATTTTATTTTCCCGCTGCTAGAGATCTATTTATATGGGTATTGTCTTTCTTTCACCCTCAGTTGCTGCTCTCTCTTCTCAAGGAAATTTTTTTTTCCTTCTTCCCTTAGGTCTGCGATTTCCACAGGTATTGCACCCTCTCTCTCTTCTTTTCTCATCTATTTGTATGGGTATTTCCTTTTACTCACCCTCAGTTGCTGCTCTCTCTTGTCAGGATTTTTTTTCTGCCCATAGATCTGCAATTTCTACAGGTACTGCTCTCTGTTTCTGCTATCCATATCAAAATTTTTTTTTTTTTGACATTATATCAAATTTGCCATAATTGATATTTGTATAGCTGTGAGGTTCTGTGAAGCAAAGATTAGAAACACTGACCGTGATCAGCCAGCAAGTCTAAAGTAAATCAATATATATATATATATATATATATATCACAGTCAGCCAGCCAATCTAAAGCAAATCAATATAATATATAAATATATATATCATATATATATATATTTATATCAAAAGATTTTTATTTTAGCTGTGTAGTTTGGCATGATTTTTATTTCAGCTGTGTAGTTTGGCATCATATATACTCCTAATATATATATATATATATATATATTAACAAAAGATTTTTATTAGCTATGTAGTTTGGCATGATTTTTATTTCAGCTGTGTAGTTTGGCATCATATATATAATATATATATATATATATATATATATATTAACGTGTCTAATATATACTATATGTAATATGTGGGGATGATTTTAAATAATCAAAATTCAGAATTTCAAAATCAATTAATTAACATTAGGAGGCAGGGAATTGAAAGTTATCTATTGAAGTGTGGGTCTGTGTCAAAGTTATCTATCAAGTGTGAAAGTTATCTATTGAAGTGTGAACATTAGTCTCAAGGAATTTGGTGGTGGGTTACCCATGCACTTGGTATTGTGGTTATTCATATTTAATATATTATTTTAATTATCATCTTGTTCAATTATTTAAATTGTGTACAAATTTTATTAATAGTATTGTGAATTTGTTCAATGCTATTGTTTGCAGTTATGGCCCGTTTGAGTTTAGCCACAAGGAATAGGATAAAGAAAAGGAAGTTGGTTTTGGTTGTGATGTTTTGGTTGGATATGTTGCAAATTGTTAGTATGTTTTTTCAGTTATTATGCTTTATAGTAGAGGACTGTGTTCGAAAAAGATCATTGAAAGCAACATATGGTCATGATTTTCATTCAAGGAGAGGGGAAATTCACCGTTTATGCTATGAGAGTGATGAAACTTGCATTAACCAACTTAGGATGAATAGAAATGCATTTACTAGGTTATGTAATATGCTTGAAACAATAGGTGGCTTAAAAGATACAAAACACATGTTAGTAGATGAACAAGTTGCTATGTTCCTACATACACTAGCTCATCATGCAAAAAATCGAGTCATAAAACACCATTTTAGGCGCTCAGGAGAGACAGTAAGTAGATATTTCAATGATGTGTTACATGCTATCATACGTTTACAAGGAGAGCTATTTAAGAAACCAGAGCCAGTTCCAGAAAATTCTTCAGATGAGAGATGGAAATGGTTTAAGGTATCCAACAACGTGAATTTTCTTTTCAAGTTATGAAGTAGAAATATCGAATAAAGTGCTGATTGCATTTTTTTGTTGTTGTCGTAACTACAGAATTGTTTAGGTGCATTAGATGGAACATATATTAGCGTGAGAGTGCCTTTAGAAGACAAACCTAGGTACCGAAATCGTAAGGGAGAGATTGCCACTAATGTACTAGGAGTTTGCTCACAAGACATGCAATTTATTTATGTTTTGCCTGGTTGGGAAGGCTCTGCTGCTGATGGTAGAGTGCTTCGAAATGCAATAAGTAGGAGGAATGGATTGAGAGTTCCCCATGGTAAGAGAAATAGGTTGCCTACTAATTATATTATTATTTTTTAAATTTTTATACACCCATTATACTAAAGACATTACAATATATAGGGTATTACTATCTTGTTGATGCTGGCTATACAAATGGTAAGGGATTTCTTGCCCCATATAGAGAACAACGATATCACTTGAATGATTGGAGAGATGGACAACAACCAAGAACCGCAGAAGAGTTCTTTAATATGAAACATTCTTCAGCTAGGAATGTTATAGAGAGATGTTTTGGACTGCTTAAAATACGATGGGCTATTCTTAGGAGTCCTTCATTCTTCCCAATCAAGACACAAAATCGCATTATTATGGCGTGTTGCCTTCTTCATAACTTTATAAGGAGAGTGATGCCTGTAGACCCAGTAGAAGAGGAATTGGACAATGATGAGCAGTTGGCAGAAGGAATTAATGGTGACCCAATAACACATATTGAGACTTCAAATGAATGGAGTGCATGGAGAACCACTTTGGCAAATGAAATGTTTAATACGTGGAGAAATAGGAGAGAAATATAGTTTAATAATATAATACTTTGATTTGTGACTTTTTCATGTATTTTTTACTTGAGTTAATAAATTTTTTTATTGCATTGGTGTTAAATTGTTTATTATGTATGTCTAAACTTTTGCATATTAATTTATTATCTTGCCATTTTATTGTTAGTATTTGGAGAGAAATGGAAACGACTGTACTTGATTCTCAAGATCCTTCTAAACGAAAGTGGACTCCTGCTGAAGATATAAAGTTAGTGGAGGCTTTGGTAGAATATCACCATGAAAGAGAAGGTAGCCCTGAAAATAAGTTTAAACCCGGATATTTGAAAATCTTGGAAGGAAAGATTTCTACCAAATTACCTAATGCTGGCTTAAGAGCAAAACCACATATTGAGTCAAGATTGAGGACTTTGAAAAGAGAATTTCAAGTTATTCATGAAATGTTGACTGGGCCTAACACAAGTGGGTTTGGATGGGACACTGTGAAGAAGTGTGTTACTGCTGAAAATGATGTATGGGATGCATATGTGCAGGTAAAAGTTCACTATCTTATAGATCCATGTATTTTATCTCTTTTGGTTTAACATAATTTATTTAATTTTATCTTGCCATTTTCATATTTTTGTCAATTGTTTTGTAGAGTCATAAGGGGGCAATCGCTTGTAGAAACAAGTCATTTCCACACTATGAAGACCTTTGCATTGTGTATGCAAAAGACCATGCTACTGGTAAAGATGCTCAAGCACCTGCAGATGTTGTTGAAGAACTAGAAGCAGAGAAAAATGATGACAAATTAGATGATATTCCTGAAGACGTGGACTGCACACAAATTCCCACCCCTGGCAGTAACGGGGAAGAACAGAATGCTCGAAAAAAGAAAAGAAAAATTCAAAGTGGTGAAGATAATATGGTAGAAGCGATGAAAGAAGTTACAATTATTCTTGCTGCCCAGTTAAAGGATGCATCAGATAACCTTAGCAAGGCAGTCATTGGAGTAGTAGCAGCTGAAAGTAGGTCCAAAATCAATGATGAATTACTAAAACTACCTGGCCTTACAACGAAGGAGCGTCACAAGGCAACTAAATTGATTGCTTGTCAACATGAACTAATAGATGTTTTCTTGAGCATGCTGGATGCTGAGAAGGAAGAATGGGTGAAAGGCCTTATTAATGGTGACTTTTGAGTGGCTTACAAAGGTTGGAAAATTCAATTTGCATTTATGCTTCTTTTTTATCCCACTTGAACACGGGGCTCCTAAGAATTTTGGATGATTGTGATGTTTTTTTTTTTTTTAAATAAATGGGATGTTATGTTATTGAAATTTTATATAATTTGGGCATTTTGAGACTGTTTGTTGGGCAAATTTTATAGGTGTGAGACAACATTGAGAATAAAGAAAAAATAGACAACTTAATTTTAATGGAATGAAGTGAAAGTAATCCCCCCAAAAAAAAAAGGGGATTGGGTTTATTAAACCAAAAATAAAAAAATAAAAAATTCATTAGAGGTCTCCATTTTAGATTGGGATTATTAAAGTAATCCTTATAAAAAATGCATTTATTATAATAAGGGCATTTTAGGCAATTTGATTTAAAAAGCTTTCATTACATTGTTTTAGGATGTTGTACCAAACATGTGGAATACATATTCAGGGTTCTATTACTATAGGGTTACCAAACAACTGAATAGGAATAATTATTACATTACAACATCTTCCATTCCTTGTAATAGCTATTCCTATTCCTATGTAATTATCATTACAGTCTACCAAACGTGCCCTTAATCTTGGTTCAGAAGCTAATTTACGAGATGGGAAGGGATTAAGCACCCATCTCACACGGTAAAATCGGTCTTTTAGGTTAAGGTGGCCAATATCATGTCATGTCCAACAAATACAAACAATATAACATATAAACATGTTAATTTGCAAGAATTGTAGACAAATATGTGTTGGAGAATTTAACATAAAGAGCAACAAAAAGTGAAATTTGTTAGATAACAATGTAAATGAAAAGATAGCATGAAAGTAATGGCATGTTCATCCAAGAAATTAATGTAAACAAGGAATTCCTAGCCTAGACATGTTCATATAAGCATGTGAAGGAAAACAAAATCGTCATGTTATTTGTCATCAACATAATTGCAAAGAGAAAAACAAAACATTTAAGCATACTTGATCATCCAAGCAGTTATGAAAAAAAAAAAAAGTAAAGAGAAATCCCTTAGACATGTTCATCTAGAGAAAATCAAAATACTTAGACATGTTCGTTTAAGCATTTAAAAAAAGTAAAACAACTACCTAGACATGTTCATCTAAGCATTCAAGAGAAAGTTGTGCATTAGCCTAGAAGTGTTTATCTAAGCATTCAAGAAAAAGTTGTGTATTAGCCTAGAAGTGTTCATCTAAGCGTGTAAAAGGATGTTTATCCAAGCATATCATGAAAGAAACAAATAATGACTTGGAAGCATTTATTCAAGCATGTATAGAAACTTAAAGAACACAATTAACTACTTACCAGCGTAGAGCATAAATTAAAAGGGGAAGTGATCACTTAAAGGGCTAGGGAGAAAGGAAGGAAGTACTTAACTACAACCAAAGTAAGAACAATGGTTACACTGCGGCTTTTCTTTTCTGCTTTCTCACTAGCTCTCCAAAGAGAATGGGATCCAGAAAATAGAAGAGGTATTCTGTATTTATAGGGGAAGGGATGGCTTAGCTTTAAAGCTAAGTTATTAGCTTTCTTCTGAAGCTAAGGGAGGAGATACACCTGTTTAAATAATCTGGAATGGATTTGGTGTTGATCCCTATTTGACTTTTGAAAGGAAGTTGAAGATGATACTGAACTTGTGTTATCTATCTTCTGCACCTGTTTCATATTTTGTCTCTAACTTTTTGTTCAAAATTCCAATTGATTTGGGATTGGTTTTTTTTGAAATGAAATTCAATTCTCTACAGCTTTTCCAGAAATAGAGAAAACCAAATTTCAAATTTTTCCAGGCCAAAAATGCGATTTAAGTTGCTGCTGGAAATAGTAACGTTTTTTGAGCATTTTTCTGTTTTTTGAAAATTTTCATAGAATGTATTTGTTTCTCTATCAAACTTATTTTTCAAAAGCTTTCTTCTGAAACTAAGGGAAGGGATAAGCCTATTAGATAAGCTTGAACATATTTGATGTTGATCCCCATTTGAAATTTTGAAAGAAAATTGAAGATGATGTTGAATTTGTGTTATCTTCTGCACCTGTTTCGTATTTTAGCTATAACTTTCTGCTCAAAATTCCAATTGGTTCGGGATTAATGAAATTCAATTTTCTACAACTTTTCCAGAAATAGAGAAAACCAAATTTCAATGTTTTCCCGGCCAAAAATGCGATTCAAGTTGCTGTTGAGAATAATAATGTTTTTTTTTATAAATTTTTTTAATAGCATTTTCATTTTTCTTTTTTGAATTTTTTCATGGATCATATCTTTTTCTCTGTCCCTTTAAAAAAAAAAAAAAAAAAAAGAGTAGATAAGATGCCATAAAGGAAAACATTTTTTTTTCTTAAAAAAAAAATGAAGTAAAATGAAATCCAATAAAAAATCACACTTAATTAATTTTAAATTAATTCTTGTAAGAACCAATCAAAATTAAGTGTTTTAAATAGGACATGATCAGGCCCATCGTGTAGGTGAGCCATGATCGTTGAAAATAGTTTGCATGATAACTTTTGATCAAGTGATCCGATCAAAGCCCATGGCATACCATTATGATCATTAAAGTATCAAGATTTGTTTTGTATCACAAATCTGAAGATCTACCTATTGGTTAAATGCAAGTTGTAAAATGGGGTGTTTACACAATAATGATTTATTAGCTTGGATTCAAACATCCCATATTCCAACTCAAGACAAAGGACTCTAATTCACCATGATTTCAATTGCTTTGAGTTACACAGTTTGAGGAGGGGGTGATATCTCATGACTGGGTTGACTTGTAGAGAATCCAGATGGCAGTGTCCCAACATTATCATTCTTTGATGGCAATTGTGCATGATGAGGGGGATTATTAGGTGACCATGTAGAAGGCCCAGATGGTAGCCTCCCAAAATTATCAGTCATCCCGAAATTATCAGTCTTTGATAGCAATTGTGGATGATGAGGGGGATTAGTGGGTGACCACGTAGAGGGCCCAGATGGTAGCATCCCGAAATTATCAGTCTTTGATAGCAATTGTGGATGATGAGAGGGATGATTGGGTGACCACGTAGAGGGCCCAGATGGTAGCATCCCGAAATTATTAGTCTTTGATAGCAATTGTGGATGATAAGGGGGATTAGTGGGTGACCACGTAGAGGGCCCAGATGGTAGTATCCCGAAATTATCAGTCTTTGCTAGCAATTGTGCATGATGAGGGGGATGATTGGGTGACCACGTAGAGGGCCCAGATGGTAGCATCCCGAAATTATTAGTCTTTGATAGCAATTGTGGATGATGAGGGGGATGATTGGGTGACCACGTAGAGGGCCCAGATGGTAGCATCCCGAAATTATTAGTCTTTGATAGCAATTGTGGATGATGAGGGGGATTAGTGGGTGACCACGTAGAGGGCCCAGATGGTAGTATCCCGAAATTATCAGTCTTTGCTAGCAATTGTGCATGATGAGGGGGATGATTGGGTGACCAGGTAGAAGGCCCAGATGGTAGCATTCCAAAATTATTTGCCTTTGATGGCAATTTTGCCGGATGAGGGGGATTATTTGGTGACCATGTAGAGGGCCCAGATGGTAGCATTCCGAAATTATCAATCTTTGATGGCAATTGTGCATGATGAAGGGGATTACCAAGTGACCATGTAGAGGGCCCAGACGGTAGCATTTCTTCAAATTTTGTTAATCTTCTAGCCTTTGCTGGGTAGGAGGACAAGCCCAAAACTATTACAAGCATAAAGACTATCCTAAACAATTTTTGACTAGTTGCTACCATGTTGTTTGTGCTTCTCTCCATATGATTTTAACAATATCTTCTTTTATTTCTCTACAAATAACTTGTTGTCCCTTAAATAGGAAATGATTATCTTCTCTCATTCATATTCTTATAACACTTGTCATATTTATGTAACACTTGTTATGTTCTTGTAACAACATATTGCATGCTCTTGTAGCACTTGTCATTTCATGTAACACTTGTCTTATAACACTTGTCTTGTAACACTTGTCATATTCATGTAACACTTGTCACATTCAAAATCTCTTCATATTGTGTACTAATTACTATTAATTACTAGCTATACTTAACTCGGTGATGAATTGAATTTTCATTAATATTAACACTGACTGGGGAAATCAAATTGATATCCCCTCATCTTACCATTTCCATTTACTAGCCCTCTTTTCATATTCTATCTTTGTTCGAATTTCGTAATAATTACTAGTAATAACAAGCTAATCTTAATTTGGGAAAAATGGATGGTAATTAAGATGAACATTGATTGGAGGTAGTCCAATTAATATCCTCTCATCCTTATCAATTATTTTTCACAAAATTGTGACCTTAACAATTATATCTTTAGTTATGCTCACTTTTACAAGCTTTTGTTAGATGATAAAACAAAATTAACTCACAAAGAATAACTTTAGTAAAATATGTGATATGAGTGGTGGTGGAGTTTGTATTTTATATAGAGCGCATTAAAGGACTAAAAAAAATGTTTCATTTGTAATTAAAATAAAACAAACATCAACAAATAAAATAATTGAGAGAATATTTGAACATGTGATACTAGAGCACACACACTCATGATGCATGGTTTTGTGTGGTGTTGTAGTGGCATATATGAAATAGTAGGATAACCTGGATGTTTATTCTTAGGAGATCTATTATTTTGAATGATTATTGTAAATTTTTAGTAAAAAATGTCTACTTATATATGTTAAGCTTACGCTTAACTGTACAAAATTCTTGAAAAAAAAATTACATATGAAGGAATTTGCATTATAGCATCCAAATGGGAAATGTTCACTTAAACCTGCTTGTGCATTTCAACAATTTCAATGTTTAGAATTGTTTTGTGAAGGGGGATTGACCTTTGGGGAGAAGGAGCATGGATAGGGCGCCTCTCAATCTCACTAGACTTAGACTAAAAGAACTCATCACCTCTTTTTATTTTGTGAGATTCATCTTGTTTATAGTCATTAGAAATATTATTTTCAATAATTTTCCACTTACAAAAAATAGTTACAAACTTAACATGACCCACTTTATTCTTAAAGGAACCACAATCACCTACACTAAATTGACTTTAGGGATTAGGTTGTGATTGAACTAAAAACTTACCATTTTCTATTATGCTCAAGGATGTGGTTAATTTAATGAGGGTGCTCCTAATTTCCTTTTATGGCCTAACAGTGTTAATTTTTAACAGTGGCTTGAGTTTGCATGAATTGTTGCAACGTGTACTCAAGACTCTTCTTTCGAGAGGATTGTAAGGAACAAAATTAGGAGAACCTTGAGTAAGAAGTGCAACCACACTATCATTTCTCAAACTAAAATTTGTTAGATTCCTCCACCCTTGACTATATTTCTCCGAATAGGGGGAAGGATATGGCTTTTTTCACCATGTTTATAACATTTACTTGATCATATAACATTTTTTTAAAGGTTGGAGTTGTAGGATATTCATTTGTAGGGTGTTCCTTGTTCTTACAAATTCTACAAACCTAATAAAGTTTAGGCACAACAAGGGTAGAGCAAAGTTATAACAATCTAAGAAAAAGTATTAGCCACATTTACATTATACCCCATAAGGACTAATCTAGTCACAATTAGTGCTCCTTGTGGTTGTTAATAAAGTCCATAATAACTTAGTTTATGTCTGATGCGAGACTCGACACACAACCACACAAAACACACTCAATCTATATTTAATCAATCTAGGGTATCACAAAAGTCACCAAGACTAAGCCAATAAAGGTCAAGTCAATGAGGAAGCCCAATAGATAGGGCGGAGAATGCATGCACTAGTCGATGAAGAAAAACTGCAAATGGCCTACGGAGGAATTTAAGTGCACATTAGAAAAAGAGGTTTGCAATCGTCACTATCGTGCTTTGATAAAAATAACCCTACTGATAAGTAACAAGATCCTCTCTCAATTTTGATCATTTCACGATAAAGATTTTATTTTATGTTATTTAATAATATACATATTGTCACGGCATTAAAATAATTTTAAATGAAATAACAGTACCTATACTTTTAAATTTATAAAATTAATCTTAACTATGAAATGAAATGAATACATTTCAAATGAACGATAGCCATTTTCCCACTAACTAGAATAGACCGGTAGTGGTAGAGTGAGTGATGAGTTGTTTTATGACTATTTATGGTACATTTTAACCGTTGCTATTTTGCTCAAGATAATGATGTGCTCTTTGAAGATGCAAGTATGAAGTTCCGACATAGTTGGCTGGGCTCCAAAGCTAGATTGGAGTGGTCAAGACGATTCACCTGACACAACCAATAATTCTTGGCCCATTGGGTCATACACCATAACTTAACTATGGCCTTTGTACTTGTCATCTTACCAATACCATGACCAGCCATATATGCTTTAGTTTGTGCCATGTGCAACCTCTTTAATGCCTCACTATCGACAACTTGGGACCAAAAAATGCTTTACCGCTGGGACACGAAGAACAAATTCATACAGAGAAAGAAGAAAAAAAAAATTGTGGCAAAGCTTAATACTTGTTTTAGTAGATTGTTGGCTCCTTTTTACCACCAACTCACCTATTCTCCCTTTCCTTTCATTTAATTTTTTTTGGGGAGATGAAAGGCTCATCTTTAGTGTGATTTTGCCTCAGAAAAATGAGAACAAAATTTAATTACAGTTCCTGAGAGCAACAAATTAGGTAATAAACTTATATACAACACTTTAGATGTAGTATGTTAAATATTAGCATAGAGATGCATTATACCATGTTATGTATGCTAGAGTGGATGCGGAAGAGAAAGCATAGAGGGGGAACACTGAGAACACGAGGGTTACGTGGTTCAGCCTTACGGCCTACATCCACGGAGGAATCCCTTAAGGGCTACATCTTTATTATATGAGAGTGTAGTACAATAACTTCCTATGTTACAATGAACCCTAACATGAGTATATATAGGCGACTAAACCCTAGACTACTAGTACAAGCAGGACTGGGCTTGGGCCTATTACATTGGGCTAATATATGTTTAATATATATCTCTAACACCCTCCCTCAAACTCAAGGCGGAAGCTCGATGAAGACTTGAGGTTGGATAAGCATGAGAAGATCACTTGGAGATGCCTTGAAGAATGCCTTTGAAGAAACCACAATGAAGAATGTGCCAATTGTCCAATTTCGGAGCTTCAAATGAAGAAACAGAGGCCAAAATCGGAATCTACGCGAAAAACTGAGCAAGATAGGCCCTTTTGGAAATTTTTGACTTTTGGTCAAAAGTCAACGCAAAAAGTCAAAGTCAACTGGTCCAGAGTCAAAGTCAACAGTCAAAGTGCTCACGGGTCAGATCCGGGTGGTCCGGGTCGGGTCGGTCCGGTCAACGGTCAGCTAGGTGACGTGGTGCTGACGAGACGACACTGCTGATGTGTCTGATGACGTGTCGCTGACGTGGACTAGGGCTGACGTGGACGTGCTTGCGTGGCTGCTGACGTGGATTAATGACGTCATCATATGACGTCAGATGACATAAGCAGCATTGTCGGCGCGTGGCAGGAGCGTGCACGGTTCACCGGCGCGTGGCAGGAGCAACCAGAAACCCAGGTGGCGCGTGGTGGCGCGTGCAACGTCGTATGACCACTAGATTCTCAGGCCAAATATATCGGTGGACGAGGAGGCCTTCATGGTGGCGCGTGTACCAAGAAGACGATCTGAAGTGATGAATCTAAGACAGCGCATGGGAATTTTCTGGAGGCTTCTGCAGCGCGTGGAGGCGCGTGGCAAGGCTTTGGGTGACCGGATTTCTGGGTTTTGGTCGCGAGATATCTTGGAACACGTATGTGGTGTTGGTTTCATTAGGCGAGGCTTGGATTTGCACAGATCTGATAGGGAGAGACACTGATTGCTTGGGTTTGAAGATCTGGACACAGCAGTGAGAGCCATAGCGGCTGCGAGATGCCGTGAAGTCTAGATCCAGCCGACAAACATATGACTTTTGATAGTGGTGTGCACGTGAGAATCTTCTTTGCTTGCTAGAGATGTTTATTTGATGCCAAGAACGAAATTTTGCTCTGATACCATGTTAAATATTAGCATAGAGATGCATTATACCATGTTATGTATGCTAGAGTGGATGCGGAAGAGAAAGCATAGAGGGGGAACACTGAGAACACGAGGGTTACGTGGTTCAGCCTTGACGGCCTACATCCACGGAGGAATCCCTTAAGGGCTACATCTTTATTGTAAGAGAGTGTAGTACAATAACTTCCTATGTTACAATGAACCCTAACATGAGTATATATAGGCGACTAAACCCTAGACTACTAGTACAAGCAGGACTGGGCTTGGGCCTATTACATTGGGCTAATATATGTTTAATATATATCTCTAACATAGTATAATAAGTTTTTCAATTGTATTCAAACACTTGGTTGTTTTGAATTTAACCGAGAAATCTAATGTAATAAACTTAAAGTTACTTTATCTAAGTCTTATCCTCTAACAAAGGGCATTAAAAAGAGTTGGATAAGAAAGCAGCCTGGCAGCTTATTTATTTATTTATCAAACTCACCTAAATTTTGTCTGAAATATGATATGCTTTGGCGAATAAGCCAACTTTTTTTTCATTTTGGCTAAAAAGCAACAAAATGGGGCGGCCCAAAAGTAAGCATAGGGATTTGACTTTTGACTTTTGACTTTTGAGAGGAAACCAAATGCTGCCATGGGGTTTCCATTGAACAAAATAAAGAGAATTTTTACGGTATTCAAAGATAAACTTTTCTTCATTCAGTGCTCAGTACCTTTACATAAAAGGCCAGTCTTTTTCGTTCTTACATAAAAGCAAATGACAAATATGTAACTTTACAGTCATTATTTTCTAAACGGGACATTTTTTTTTTTTGGGTAGAAAGGAAATGACATTAAACACTAAACAGAAACAACACGTTCATAGGCCACCCCGACAGAATCGAAACTCTATATACGGGACTTAGATCATTACTTGAATATGTTTTCAAAAAGAAGAAGATCATTACTTGTATATAAATTTTACATACGTGAAATGATGTTGTATGTACTTGTTATATATAAGATTATTGTTAAAGATACATTCTCCCGTATAGACTAAAACTCAATCTTACTTTGTATGCAAGTTAAGTGTCTTATATTACAATAAACTTAATATGTGTATATATATAATAGGTTAAACCCTAGATTAACTTTATGCTAATTATAATTAATAGATTTGTAGTATTAAGTATGAGACTTGGCTTGCACACAAAATAAGATTAGGCTTGAGTCTATACTAATAAGCTAATATATTTCTAACAAATATCGTTTCAAACACTACTATCCTAAAAAATCTCATCTCTTTTTCTTTTTTCCTTTTTGGGTTTTTTAAAGGCAAAGGCCTTGGTGGTCAGTCTAATCTGACCTGCTTTCAAATTGAAGTTCAGATGTAAAAAATATATGGTTTTTGCCGGGATGCATTGCCTCTATATAATTGATTAATTTCAAACCATAACAAGAAGCAAGAATACATGGTCCTTTGAGTTAATAAACAACTTTACTCTTCCCCAAACACCCTACCAGAGAATAAATATGGTAGAGACGAAAAAATAAGTTGTTGGGAAGCACAAAGGCATGGTAGTATTATAGCAAAACCATGGTCCATGGGGAACATGGGATGGGAAAAAGCTATAGCTAAGCATATTTCTGCTTTGGTTAGAATACCTTAAAAGAAGAAGAAAAAAAAAAAAAGTTCCCACTCTTTTCTTACAAATAGAAGCAAATGTTACAAATTCTTCTAGCATAATAACTGGCATTTACACTAAATTAAGTATTTGTTTCTCACATAACCCATAGCAGAATTTCCTGATTTTCTCGCTAGCTAACTCTTTCTTTACTTCTTGGTTTCAACATTACTAGACCCACCAGCTGGGGCAGAAGTTGCAGAAATTGAAGAGGGCCAAAACTGAGCATTCTTCACCTTTGACACACTTGCCAGAACGCTTACTGGGGTCACATCTCCAATAATTGTTACCTTTTTTGCTGCAAAGTCTATGTTGAATGATGTCACTCCTGTTCACATAATTAACTTCCATAATTTTTTGTTTTGGTTATAAAAACTGATACATATATTACACATTTAAAAAAAAAACTAAAATCAAGTTAAAAACATGATTTCGGTTCAAAAAATAGGTGTGTAATAAGGTGTCTACGTAATAAACACTGTCAGTTTATTTTGGTAAAAGATATTAATAATTTGTTTTGGCAAAAGATTTCACAACATCTGAAACTTGTAAGATAACCTCGAAATTAGTACCCGTAAAAACCTGAAAAAAAAGGACGAAAAATCTGACCTACCTAAGTACAACTGGTCTATTGCAGATAAGAAAGATGGAGTAGTTTTGACAAAAAGAGTGGCAGGCTAGTAAAATTTCTCAAATTGATGGCTTGACAAAACCTAAAAAGTAACGGATAGAAAGTCATATTCATATGCATACCTTCCATTCTAGAGAGATGTTTCCTAACTTTTCCTTCACAGCCTTTGCAGTGTAGTGATACCCTCAACACCACAACCTGCGAACAATATCATTAATTTCATCAACCCGTCACTGTAAACTGTATCAATATTAATGTTAAAATGTGATTTAGTAAATTTGCTTGTACTTTCAACCATACCAACTCAATTTCAAGAATGTAAGACTCAGTAAATCATTTCATTATCTGAAGTAGATTTAAAAAGTAAGATCACTCCAAAACTTATCTAATAGCAATTGGGTTTTCTTTTTTCTTTTTCCTAGAACTAGAAGAAGCCAACTAGCCAAGCTCAACCTCAAAGGATGGGTGGCTCAAATCCGAACTCATCCCTTTGTGGGGAGCTGGAGAGACCATTAAAAAAGGCCTAAAGTGACTTTAGTAACATTAAAATATCAATCCCACAAGCTGAACTTTCTAGTTTTTCCTTTTCCTTTCCTCTTTTGAACTGACACAGGGAGAAGCTTCAATTTATTATAAAAAAATAAAATAAAAAATCTTTTGCAACAACCTCTCGTATCCATCCATTTAAGCTTGCATCTTTAAGGCAGTAAGATTAATTTGAGATGCAAACTTCAATTCTCATTTCTTGAGCAATAGTATATGAAAATGAAAACTTCAAGAATATTGATAGATCATATTGCACTTGATGTTTAAATAAATAAAATTTCCTCTCTTTTCTCCCAAAAAAAAATAATAATAATAATAATACTAATTAATTAAACAGAAGCAAGATGCAAACTTTAGATTTATATTGTTAAAAAAAAAAAAAAAAAAAAAAAAACTGTACTTTGCAACAAGCTGTTGCATCCATTCAATTTAAGCTTGTTCCTTTAAAACGACAAGAGTTGAAACACCATGAATGCAAATCTCAATTCTCATTTTTTTGAGCAATAGTATATATATATGCAAGACAATAAATTCAATAATGTTACTAGATCATACTAATTAATTAAATAGCCTGGCTATCATGCCTGCCAATTGTCTTTCATGCATAAAGAATGAAAAGGAGATTGAGAACAAACCTGATCAGGCGAAGAGGTTTTTGAGCTAGACGACGAAGAGGAAGAGGGTTTTGAAGCATTGGATTCATCTTGATTTACAGCTTGAGTTATCTTCTTTTCTTCAACCGGAACCAATGCCAAAACTGGGTCGCTATCCGATAAGGCCGTATCGCTCAACAAGTATCTAGACGAACCAGGAGGTGTGATTAAATCACCAACTGGTTTAGTCCAACGCTTGGTTATAATATCAGTTGGCTGAGAAGAGTTCTTGTTGATAATATGATGATCAGTTAGCTTAGCCACACTTTTCTTCTTTTCATCAATTGGCTTGGTGGAACTTTTCTTCTTGTTATGGTCAGCTGGCTTTGAAGAAGAAGAAGAGCTTTTCTTGGTCTTTTGGAGTTGACGGTAAGGTTTTGGATTGATAGGTGGCTGAGAAGAGCAAGGAGCGGAGAGAGTTCTAGAGCTTCTATTTGCATCTCTGATTATTGGGTTGTGGCGGTCGATGGCTCGGCCGCCGAGTTGAATTGTGGATGAAGAGGAACATGATGCTTCTTCCATGCTCATACATATGGCCGTTGAGGCTTGGGATGTGCACAGCATTTTTATGCCCTTTAATCTTTGGATAATGCTAACAGATGGAACTAGTGGATTAGAGAATCTGCATATGATTGAGAGAGAGAGAGAGAGAGCTAGAGTATACAATTACAAATTTGGTGGCTCTGTGTTCTTGTAAAAAAAGTTGGTTCTTTTGCTTTTAAACCTGAACTAGAGAGAGAGAGAGAGAGAGAGAGAGAGTTTTGAAAGTTTACACATTAGACTTCTGTGTGGAGTAATAATTCATTGTGCCTATAATCCTTTATTATGCCAGTGATGTTTGTCGAGGGTGATAACGGTTTACAAACTTGACCGTGTAAATGTTTTGGTAATTATTGGAGATGGTGATGACATAATGGTTATTGGATTTTCTTCTTCTTCTTTCATCTTCTAAAGAAACGGATATAACATGGGACTCCATGTATTTCTCTCCCATCTTAATGCCTACTTTTTGTCCATAGATAAAATTCTGATGGGTAATTATTAAGCACTTTCGAAGTATTATAAATGCATATTTTTTTCTCTCACATAATTGTGGGCCTCACTAATTAAATTTATAGTAGAACCCACAAATTCATGTGAGAGGAGTGAATACGCATTTATGGTATGACAAAATTTATGTACAGCATCTTAGGTGCTGTTCCTTAAATTTCCTTTTTAAAATTTTGTCATGCGGCTACTTAACTTAAAAAATACACTTCCATCCAATTAAAAAAAAAAAACCCATGGCAGAATCTTAAGAGAGGAACCTAAGGAACAGCACATAAGTACTGTATCTAAGTCTTGCTTTTTATGGTACTCTTAAAGTATTCAATAATTTTTCAATTTTGATACAATACATTTAGTTCCCTAATTAAATTTAAACACATAGTTATATTAAATTTAATTATTTTTGAAAAAAAAAAAATTTGTGCAATGTGATAGCTTTGATTATGAGAACACTCTTTTTAGTTTTTCCCTAGCAACTATTCTAGACGAGGACTTCTAATTTTAATAATACAACCTAAACTAAATAGGCATTTTTACTTGCAAGAGACTATACATTCAACAAGTTATAATTCAAAGTTTACATAGGGGTTTTATAAATAGTCTTTGGCATTTTATAAAATCATAGGGGTTTTTATTTTTTCCTGAATTAAAAACTCCTAATGCTTTTTCTGCTAAACAATTAGCCTAATTGACAATAGAAGTACAAGAGAAATTAGAGGAAATGAAGGTCACTTGAGGACAGAAAAAAAACAGCGTTCTTTATGAGATTCAACCAACATTTCCGTAGTTTTAATGAATGAAAATGATGTACTATCTATGATTGCTTTATCTATGATTGCCATATTTTTACGGTGTATGAGTTTTTGGTAGTACTTCTCCCACTTAAAAAAAGAAAAGAAAACAAAGAAGAAGGGTTGTTGGGAGTATACTTGATCTTGACATTTCAACTGTGATGTATTAAGCTTGAGACTTGCCAAAATATCATTTTTGAGAAAGTAGGAGCTCCATGGAATTGAGCAGGGTGGTTGTGTTCACGTGTCAAGTTCGGGTCGTATTGACTTTTGAGTATTCGACTATATTGGTTAACACTAACCCGACATATTTATTAAACGGGTCAAGATTTCTTAACTCTAACACGACCTATTTATTAAACGGGTTAACCGTGTTAACCCGTTTATAAGAATTTATCAAAGCACAAAAAAATATATATAAATTTTTGTATTAACCAAATTGATATGAACTATGAAAAACCAAACAAATAGATTTTTTCAAATATAAAATTCAGAACTAACGAGTAATTGCATTACAATAAGCAATTACAATATATCAAATAATCACAACAATTAATAAGTTTATATACTTAGGATTTGGAGGGTATATTGTTAAAATGTTATTTAATTAAACGGGCCAGACAAATTCCATGGGTTGGAAACAAGCAAGACACGTTTATTAAACAAATCAATCGTATCAACTCAAATATGACACGAACCTGTTAAGTTTCAACTCATAATCTACTAATTTAGTGTTTAGTCGTGTCGAATTTTGCCACTTCTAGAATTGAGTCACTTTATCATAAGGCTCTATTACATTTGCCTGCCAATTCTTTTAAAAAAAATCCTTGCATTCAAGAAGTCTACAGAGGTGGTTATATGTACCTGAGCCTCAATCATAAGGGGAGAAAGGAATTCATTCTCTTTAGTCTTAATATGTAACTCATACAAGCAATTAATTCAGCTATTGATTATAGCATAAATGCACTTTAATGCTCTGATTGATACTTGATACTACTCTCTTCTTTTTTCATTTTCTTAATTCTCTTTGTATTCTTTAGTTAATGCTGGTGTTAGTCATATTTAATTAATTGAAGAGCGTGTTGGAGCTCCATATTCAAAACTAAAGACATGTATTTATGAAGTTCTTTTCAAGCGTGCCTTCGTTTTGCAATTTCCTTTTCCAAGATAGGGTTTACATAAGGTGATCGGAACCAGAAAGCACAAATGTGCAAAACCAGGGCAAATATATGTTTAATAATGACAATATAATTTAAGTTTCTTGGTTTGAATGTGCGTGGACTTCCCGTGAAACTTTCATGTGGTGATTCAGATTTACAAACTTTACAGAATAAAATTCACTGTTTCTGATGAAGAAACATGACTGAATACTGTCAGTTAATGCGTGCCTGTTGGCCTGTGGGTATGGCCTACAAATTAATATTTTACTTATTGAACACTTCGCAAGAAGTTTGTCCAGAAATTTTAATATTTGAACAGAAACATAAGGGTCAGATGAGACAGAGCAACGGCTAAATAACCAGCAACAGCTTCATGTGCTAAGCTTATTGAATTTGTACTAGACTTGAGCATGGTTTTTGCATTAAAATTTTCAAGTTCTTTGTTTTTTTCCTGACTAGAAAACGATAGTTCAAGTTCTTAAATATTTTATAGTAAGTAGACGTGTCAAAACGGGCAAATCGGGTCGGGTTTAGGTCGAGTCAATCGGGTTTCGAATCAAGTTAACCTGTATTTTTCAAACAAGTTTATTTTTTTATTTATTATTATTTTTTTCAATTACAAAAACAAATCATTGACAACCTGTTTAGATAAAATGAACAAAACCAATTAAGCAAATGAACTACACTTAATGTCATTTGTTAATATCCTTCCAATTCTAACAGTTTTGAGCATAACAAAAATTATTTATAGCCATAAATTCATGATGGTAAAAGTCTTTAATATTAATAGTTCACTGTCAAAATGCATATAATTACAAGTTTACGTCTTCAAAAAGAGATAAATTTTAAAACAAACAAAATAAGTAAGCCAGCAAAGTAGCAAGTCATCAGTCTTCTTAAGTGTACATGTTCCTGTTGCATTTAAAATAATAGTAAAGTTGGATTATTTAGAAAGATAAACTAAACAAAAAAATATTTAAAAATAAACATAACAGGTTAAGTAAAAAAAAAAAAAAGTAAATATTTTATAAGAATTACACTTCAATTTCAATCTACTCAACATTGGTAGCAGATTTAGCACTACAAATATTCATACTTGCAAATTGTAGTTCAAGTTGGCCAATTTCGTCAGCATCTTCATCTACAATACAATATTTTAATATAACTTAATGTACTATGAAAGCAAATCAATAAAGAAATGAAATTGTATAATTATGACTATAAAAAAATTAAATTACCTTCAAATCCATATAGCTAACTTTTAGTACATAACGTAACTTCCACATTCTCAGGTAAAAGACGTGATTGATACGGAGTAAGAATTTTTTTCCCAGTGCTAAAACTTGATTTAGAAGCAACAATGGTTATCGGAATGCTCATGAGATCTCGTGCCAATAAAGAGAGCTTTGGAAACCAATTATAATGCTCTTTTCACCAAGAGAGAACTTCCAACTTTGAAGTCTAAGCTCTTCTAAATACAAGTCTAACTGAGATTTTTTTTTTTTTTTTTGGCACCACGACGACTTTCATAATGATCAAATTCCTAATCATTAAAAAAAATTGCAATGAAAAATAAGGCACAGACGCGCAAGAGACAAGAGTAGAGGAACTGAATTGAGAAAGCTTTGGGGCCCTTTGTGGTTTGGTTTGTCACGTTTCAACTTTCATGTTTGTGCATTGTGCCTTTGGCTTAAGACTATAGCTAGTATTGAATGAAATATATATATATATATATATATATATTTTTTTTTTATTTAATGGTTGTCTTGAAAGTCTTGTGTTGTCTTGTCTCATTCTCTCGTGTCATGTTTGTGAAGCTTAGCTCTTATTGGTTGTGATGAAGCTCAAATATCATTCTCTCATGTCATGTCTTGTTTGTTGTTTTACTTGTTTATATCTATAATATATTGACTATTGGTTTTGGTATTTTGTGCTTTATGCACCTAGTATCAGAACGTAGTCTAAATATTTTTTTAGTGAATTTTTTTTAACGGGTCGGGTCACGGGTTATCTGGGTCAAGTCAGGTTGACCTACAAAAAAGGATCGGATCATGAGTCAACCCGTTTTTGCTTCGGATAAAAAAAAAAAAAAAAAAAAAAAGGGTTGAGGTCGGGTCGGAAAATTCTAACCCGTATTGCCATGTCTAATAGTAAGTATCTCTTGTAAGGAAGAAACTCAAAAAGGAAAAAGAAAGTCCTAATAAGACTATTCATTTACCAACTCTATTAAAGGCACACCTAGCATAGAACACCAAAATGAATTTAAGGTCTTCGGGGTTTAAAGCAATTCTTCCTTTGAAGAAGAATATATACCAAAGTATATAGAATAAGGGATGGCCAGCAACAAAAAGTTGTGAAAATATTGATGCTGTCAAACTCAGATCTAAGTTGGTCATAATTGGGGTTATATGTGATAGTTTACTTGTAATGATACTTTTTATAATGTCAAATTTCTATAATTCAACCATCTTCTCTTTCTCCTTCACAATATACTTATCAAAGAAATAAAGTTAGACGTAATAAATAAAAAATAAAAAATTTTGTTCTTGTCCAATTTCATTCCCATTAAATTCTCTCTAGTCTACCATGTAGTAAAGTCTCTCTCCTATGATATTGATTCCCATGGTAGTTGAAATGGATTAAAATTAGGTGGTCCAACTATGTCATTGCATTTACATGTCTCCATGGTTGGAAAATTTTATTTTTATTTCAAAAAAATAGTCGTTTCCACGTGAAAGGGTGCCGACTGTAACAAAGATGTAAAGAAAGGCTTCTACAGGGAAATCTTTGGTGCAACATTATTTCAATTCTAATGGAACAAATGCTGCCAGATAGTAAGGAATATATCTTTCATGTGGAAAGATGAGACACAAAGCAACTTTGTTTTCTCCACCCATCAATTCATATTCTCCCTCGCAAGCTTATGGAATCAGATGCTTCAATGGCTTTCTTCTCTTCTTTTTCGCTCTCTTTGTATCTCTCTAGCTGCCTAACCTTGCCTAGTTGAGAATCCCAACTTCAGACGATTCCTTATTTGTCCCTACGCTTTCATTGACCACAATCTCTCGCACAAGCCATCTAGTTAGATATCTTTATGCATATACATATAATTCTATAGTTACAATAATAAGGAAACAAGTGTGTTTAATCCCTAGTTCTCTTTGTAAAGTAAAGAAAGTAATGGCGCTAAAAAAAAGATGTATGGTGTTTCCATTTCATACAGCATCACACTCACATTGTGTGGGACAGTTGGGTGTTACCCACACATTGTGAATATGATGTACTATGGAATGGAAATATAATATACTTTTACGACATAGAATTATTTGTGATGTAGGAGTATACGGCATGACACAAGGGATTGACATGTTAAAAGGCCAGGAAAGCCTAACAATGTGTTTGGAAGGTTAGAGGGAGAGAAGCATAGAGGGTGAAAAGGAGAGGAGAGTGGAAGAGTATTGATATAATAATTGATAAGTGTGACCCCTTTTTTGCTACTTTTAAAGATTTAAATACTCACTGGAGGAAATTTGACAATTTAATTTTTTTTTTTCTTTTAAATGTAAATGGAACTCAAATATTACATGTTGCAAGTATTACTTGTCTGGCATCATTTGGCAACTACTTTGTTACTTACAATGTATTTAAAAGAGCTAGACTTTTTCTAGTGGAAGATTAAGTGGGTCCAGATTCCAGTTAGCATTCGAAGTCCAAAATTTTTCTCCCTTATTCTTTGTTCCATATTCTTCTTTTGCTCCCTTCCTATGCATCTTCCTTTAATACTTTTTTTTTCCACTGATAAAATTGTCTCAGCATTTTAATAAATAAATTGTGCCAAAATGCTAATTATGCTTAGGTTTAAAAAAAAAGAAAAAAAAAGAATATACTCACTGGTTTTTAATCAATCTCACAAAATTTATTTATTTAGAAAAATTATTAGCTATTTTTAGAGTGCAATTACATGGAATCTATTCCTCTCATGTGAATAATAAATCCCACCATAAATTTAATAAAGGAGAACAACTTTTATGTGAGAATAAAGAGTTCCAAAACACTGTACTCCACTACTCCTAGATAATTACAACTCTTTTTAATTCTTTGGTGACTTAGCCTTCGCTAAAAAAAACAAAATACAAAATTCTACATAGGAACACGTGGCCGTTCAATAAATGGAAATCATGGATGTGCTGTAGAAAAGAGTTGCCAAGAGACAGATGGCTTTAGAACTTTTTCTTTCTATTTAAACCATGGTCCAAAACTTGAAAGTAACTAACTTATTCTCAAAAAAAGAAAAAGAAAAAAAAAGGCACATGATCTTAGCCGGAAGGCCCAAAAAAAAAAAAAAATGAAAAAACATCTTGCTCAAAGCTACGAGGATTCGAAACTGGAATGAAGTGGATTGGTTTTGGACTAAATGAGCCCACAGAAGCCCATACTAGGCTCAAATGGTTTACTCCACCAAACTGACCCACAATAAACACATACTTCTACTTCTTGGACTTTTTAAGACTAAAATTACTATACTAGTTGCAGTCCTCACTAAGTCCAAGCCCAACTTAGTCTGTGTATAAACGGGCCCAAGTGAGTTTGGTCTTGTACCAAGTACCAATGTAGTTTTACTTCGGTTTTCTACACTTGAAGACCAAACCCCGGTTTTCTAACAAGTCATTCCAAGAAACTCAACTAGTGCGCGTGAATAGAAATTGTAAAACTGCAGCTTATGAGTTGGCCCAAAGAGCCTCACAGACAGAGGCTGTAATAGTATGGAGAGGGGATTCCTGAGTTTTTGCAGAACCTTGTGACAGCTAATATGAATCAATATCTAAATAAAACTGCATTATTTTATACCAAATAAAAAGGAAAAAACGAACAAAAACAAAAATACAGTTTCACCATCAACAGTTCAGTGCCAGAGGAGTGGTATTAAAAAATGTTACTAAAACCTAACAAAAATGAAGTTGTTTTGCTGATCAAGCACACAATGTAGAAAAACAACTGGTACCGTATACCTTCCTACAACAGTGGAATGTTGCTAGAATTTCCAGGTAACTTGAACTAAGAATGATAATAATTAAATGAATGGACAACATACAGAAGTGCACTTCACACTATACATGCTGGTTTGCTGTCATTTTTTTATTTATACCCCTTTTCCTTCATCTTCATTCAAAATGCGGTTCTGGAAATCACTCACCATAAGAGGCAGCCCCTCTCTAAGTGAGACTTTTGGCTCCCAGTTCAGCAGTTCCTTTGCCTTGCTAATATCTGGTTTCCTCATGTGCGGATCATCAGCAGTGTTTGGTTTGAATTCTATTGTTGCACTTGAATCTATAGTTTCTTTGACGACCTGAATATTTTGGAGAAAAGATAATTTCACTGTCTCAGTACTGTCAATGTAAACTATGAATCTCTCTCTCACTGTGAGAACTACGAACACTTTTGAAGAAAAACCACATGTATCTATCGGATCCCAATATGAACACTTTTAAAGAAAAACCACATGCATCTGTTGGATCCCAGAAAGGGAAAAAAATAGAAATAACCCGCATAATATTGAATGGTGCCCAATCAATCAGACTATTCCTATCCAACCTGATCTTCTCAGGATGGTTTCAACAGCATGCTCAGTCAGTGTAAGGTTGTGGAGCTTCAAGCCCGACCCTGACAGCAAAATAATGGGTCTAGGCACCTATCATCTGCCTAACTTGAACCTCCCATATATCCCCAACCTCTCTCTCACCGATGGCCCCTCTCTCCCATTTCAATCAGCATTCCTGGCATGGCAACCATTGATCCAGCACCAGCGACCCCAAACTCTGTTCTTTTCCTCCAGCTAACCCCCTTCCTACCCCAAATTCACCAATCCAATCTAAAACAAAGTCCGGTTGGACAGCTCAATTGTGTTGGCCAGTGGCCGTTTTTGTTCTTCCCAACCCATGCTCAGGTTGACTGACAGAATGACCCTAAACCCAAGTCCAACCAACCCATGAGCACCTCCAAATAGAGGATACTTCTGAAAGTCCACATCTAAGCATTTTCAAAGATATAAGCATTATTTATAAATAGTATGAAATTTTAAAGGAAGACAAACCTCTGCAAGCTCTAGCATAGTGAATTCCCCTGGGTTACCCAGGTTGAAAGGCCCCACATGCTCACTTTCCATCAGCGCATACAGTCCGTCAACCTGTCATTTAAAAAGGTTTTAAGTTCCTCTCTCACATCATTCCAGAATTTCAATCTGCAGCTTCTTATACAATGTTTTCTTAGTTTAGCTTCCCAACCAAGCTATTTTTAGTCATTTCATAGTGTCTTTGCTAAAGCCATATGAACTCATGCCTGGAACTTTTTAAAAAAAAAAAAAATTAAGAATCCATGAATAGTGACCAGAATAGCATTTTGACCCAAAAGATTCATAAAAATGGCATGAAAGACAAGCTTTTTATTTGGCAGCTTAGGTTCAATTTCTTGGTAATATCAAACACTAATACAACTTCTCATGCAAAATTTGCTATTATTTTTTAATTTGGTTCATGATCAACAGCATTTTTGTGCCAGCATAGAACAAAAACTGCTGCATCCATGAGCCCAATACAGCACTTTAAAGTCCAGACTCCTTTCCAGAAGAATGTGGCAAGCACAAAAATACGTAATTGATAGTGGACTAGTGAAGTCCTAAAAAAGAGTAAGGAAATGCCATGGTAAAAGTATGTAAGATATAAAGCTGCCATACCAAATCAGAGACATATTGGAAGCTTCGTGTCTGTTTTCCATCACCGTATACTGTCAATGGCTGTTTGCGGATGGCCTGCAATGTATAGCTATGTTAGTCAGAAACCTCATTAATGACAACTTCTTCAGGAATAGTTCATTTTCTAGAAGTCATCAAATAAACATGTTAGAACAACAAAAGATATCAGTTGAGAGATTATAACCTGTGCAACAAAATTGCTGACAACACGCCCATCATCTAAACACATACGAGGTCCATATGTGTTAAAAATGCGAGCTATACGAACCTGTAAACAGTAAGCCCCATCAGTAGTACCACATGTCAATTATCTATATACAAGTGTGGTGAATGGCAGAAGCGACAATCAGATATAGAGAGAGTTCACAAATAAATCATCTCTCATTAAGTGAGAGGACTTTCAGTTACATAATTTACAAATTCGCCTAATATAGAGGATCTGCAAAGCATTCAGATTCTACAGCACATCCAACTTCTTGCCTGGACACATAACGGCAAGTCAATCACATAATTTAGAATTTAGCAAAAATTGGAAGAACTGGCAACTTTCAAGTTTTGAAAGTGTGCTCTTTTGTTTGTGAAGATTAAAACTAAGTTCTGGTGGATTGGTTTCGGGCTTACTGACAAATCCTCTAAAACCAGACAGAGTTTCAAGGAAGTTTTCCTGATTTGTTTTAGTAGCCATAGGAAAAAGAAATATGAGAAATCATTGCAAATGTGATATGTTCTACAATAAAGACTGCTGTTGGGGGGATTAATTATGGATGGAAAGAAAAGGAATAGAGAAGGAGCCGTAATGGTACAGCCCTATACTTTTCCTTCCTTATCTCTCTTTTAATTAAGCTGAATATATGAGTCTATTGACCATGACTAAATATATTGGCTATGAAACTTTTTGACCAAAAAATCTGATAAATTACCAATTACCTCAAAAATATAAAAAAAAAAAAATGTTGAATTTAATCTTTAACCAATATTCTAACAATATCAATAGAAAAAGGAATATCATAAATATTAAAACTCAATTACCACCGCACCATTTGGGGGAGTTGATACCTCCCCAGGCACTTGGTGTGGGTTCGAGCTATGGGGCAGCATATTTAGTATGCTAAGTATTTCTAATTATCTCATAAATGGTAAACTCAATGATGCCAGACAAGGATGGCAAGCTCCAAAACTCTCTTGAGTTAATACTGATGATAATAAAGCATATCTAGATTAACATACTAATTAATACCATTGAAAATACTAAAATATAACAATGTACCAAGTGAAATCTCGGAATGAATTACCTCAACACCAGCACCTCGGTGATAATCCATTGCTAAGGTTTCCGCTGTCCGCTTTCCTTCATCATAGCAACTCCTCTCACCTAAACCATTTTCAAATCACATAAACATAACCAACCAACACCAATTCATCACAATTAAACAACATTAACTTAACTACCAAACTCACCAATTGGGTTCACATTTCCCCAATAAGTCTCTTTTTGAGGATGCTCAAGTGGGTCTCCATAAACCTCACTGGTACTCGTAAGCAAAAACCTCGCTCCAATTCTCTTTGCCAGACCCAACATATTTAATGTACCCATCACATTGGTCTTGTAATCACACTCACACAGTCAAGGACCTCAAAACACTTCACATTCAATATTTAATAATAATAATAATAAATAAATAAAACAACAAAATCATAGGCAAATAGTTAAATAAAACAATGACCCATTTACGAATTATAACGATAAAGGATATAATGGTCTTGACAGGATTGTACTTGTAATGAACAGGAGAGGCAGGGCAAGCCAAGTGGTAGATCTGATCGACTTCGAGAAGTATAGGCTCGACCACATCGTGACGAATGAGCTCGAACCTTGGGTTCCCAAAATGGTGGACCAAGTTCTCTTTCCTCCCGGTGAAGAAATTGTCAATCACAATCACATCATCACCTCTCTTGATAAGCTTGTCGACAAGGTGACTACCAACAAACCCGGCCCCACCGGTGACCACGATCCTCGATCTCCGCCTCGAGATCCCAGCCGGGACCCGCCCAAGCTTGGCCGGAATGGCGGGAAATCGAGTCGAGACCCGATCGATAGTCGAGATTGTGCGCGGGATTGAGGAAGTGGGCTCGGATGGGCCGAGTCGAGAGAGCGTGGGCTGGAGAATGAAAAATGTCGAGCCAATGAGAATGCCGACTAGAATGAAAAGAAGCCTCTGTTCTTTGAAGAGGTAGTTGATGGATCGAGGGAGAGATCGAGTTGGCTTGAAGGCTTTTGGTGAGTACGGCGCGTTTTGCCCCACGCCCATTGGGATCTCGTCATCTCTTCTGTGGTTCGCGTTCGATTGCTTGTGCAATTGTTTCATCATTGTGAACTCTTTTTCTTTTTTAGCAACAAGCAAAACAATAGGATCGATATTGAGTGAAGGTGCAACTGCCCTGCGGTGGTTTTGTGATTGAGAGTGAGAGATGGTATGTTTTTTTTTTTAGTTTTCTTCGGGGTTTGTTGGAAGACAGTTGATGGAGAAAATAGAAAGGGAAAGAGATTTTTGGGAAGGTTGAATTTTCGACTGGCTAATGCTACCATGAACAACCAGACAGTGGAGAGAATATTGGTACTGTGTGTGGATGTACCCGTTCGTGATATTAGCATTTCTTGGTCGGTAAAAAGTGGGACCTGCGGTTGTTGCTGAAATCAAGGTTCAACAGTGTAGCTAAATAATTTTATGATACATATCCTCTATCATTTTTATAATATTTTAAAAATAATTTATAAGTGGTTAGTTGTTATTGGTTCAAATTTAAATTTAATATCGAAATTATTTTTTAACACAATAATAATAATCAATAACAATCTATTACTTATAATTTATTATAAAAATATTATAAAAAATTTTACCTGCATTTCATTTCTCTTTTTGTATCTGAGGTTAATGTAGTTTGTTGTTTTTGAAACTAGAAGATTTAATTTAGCTCGTACCAGTTGGCATTTTCATGTCATCTTTATAGAAATTTTTTCAAGTTTACAAAATCTAAGAGGTACTCATAATTCTTTTTTGCTAAAGAAGCATAAATGATTCTTCTAAGCTTATCTTTTTTTTTTTTTTTTTTTTTTTACCTTAAGAGGTATTCATAATGAATAGTATTACATGTATTACAAGTTTTACTATATTAAATTTACAAATTGATGTGTTACTAATCATAATAATATAATTTAAATATTCATTTATGATGTAGTTGAAACTCACTAATCATATTTATTAATAAAATTTATTGTATCTTTAATATTTTTCTTATTTAATTATATTATTGTTTTTACAAAAAAGTTATGTGCGTATATCGATACATGGATAATTTGGTCTTTGACACATAAAATAACTTGGTACATATGTACAGGACAAAGATAAATAATCACAAGGAATAAAAAAAAAAAAAAGCATAGAAATCATTGGTCCAAGCAGAAAAACAATGGACAGACTTGTTTTATATTTGACAAGGGCCACAACCAACTAACTGTATCTTATACTACAACAACTTCATATTCTATTTTAGTAAAGCCAATAATATTTGCTACATCATTATTGAAAGGTTGCTTAGTTTGCAAACTTTTATTTTATACTTCGGTGGCATTAGTTACGCAGTGTTCCAACTACAATTTGTTAACAGCTAAATTTTAAAATACTTTGAACACATATAAATAAAAATAGCATGTAACTCACTTTTTTAGCAATATGTTTTTAAAACTACTATATTTTTTATATATGGGTTAAAGTTATCTAGAAGGTCAGAACTCATTTTAAAATGAACTTAGTTAGGACTTGATGATGTCCAAAATCATCAGTATGTTGTTCGTTCAACGGAGCCAACGTCTTCTATATGTGTCTACAAAATAAAAGAGAGATTTTGGTGGAGAAAACACTAGTGGGGTGTTTCCTTAAAAACTCTCAGATGATAAAGTCAGAAAGATAGCGGATAATTGAATAATTAGAGCTTCTTTTGGGTTTTTTAAGTATATTTTGTGCGTACCTTGCCTTTCTTTGTCTCATTCCATCTATGGTAGCTAAGCCTTTTATGATCTGCTTTATTACGTCATTGATTGGGTTTTATTGCCTCTACAACGTATCAGGTGATTGAATCGGCCATCTTTAATAATCATTGGCTACAAAACCAGCTGGAGGTTTTGTCAGTTACTGGTGTACTTAAGTTCGTGTTAATGTCCATTTATTATTATTTGGACGAATTATTTTCTGATTCATCAGGACTCATGCATGTAAAACCTTCATCTACTCATTTTTCACACTTAAAAACAAAATAAACAAATAAATTTACAAATTATATCCTATAACTTTGATTCGTTTTCAAACTTTTTTTTTTAAAAAAAGAAGAGAATTGCTTTCAATTGAATCCTTGAAATTA
Source organism: Quercus lobata (assembly GCF_001633185.2). NCBI lineage: Eukaryota > Viridiplantae > Streptophyta > Magnoliopsida > Fagales > Fagaceae > Quercus > Quercus lobata. The sequence goes on along the minus strand of NC_044910.1, from coordinate 46,557,641 downwards.
CATCCTTTAACTTTTTTTATATTATTTTTTTAGTGTAGTTATGTTGTCTTAGTTTCATCAAATCTCACTGTTAGTATTGGACTACATTGGAAACAAATGAAAGTTAATGAACTGACATCAATTAAAAATAACTTAAAAGACTGCATTGAAACCATATCAAATTAGAATGTATAATTCATAATTTAACCTTTAAAAAAAAAAAAAAAATATTGAAAGGCAAGCTATGGGTTGGCCCATTCAGTCAGTCGAGGCCCAAACAGTTCTATTTTAGCAGCCCAATCAATGAATTTTGTTGATGGCCACTGAAGGCCGAACCCAGTTAACACTTTTTGTCCCGAGTCCAATTAACTTAAATTGAATAAAGCCCAGTAGCTAGAACAAGGCCCACAAAGTCATTACACAAGGCTTAAAGCACTATAAGCTCTCTCTGCCTCTCTGTCTCCTTTCATTTCAGATTTCTAGGGTTTTTCATTCAGAGAGCAACGAGGAACCGAAGCCGCCGCGTTATTTCACAATGGGTAAGAGACACACAGAGAAAAGACAAAAAAAAAGAAAAAAAGAAAAAGATCCTTAAAACTATTTGATGTTTTATTATTAATCCTTAGTATTTGTTAATGTATGTTTTGTTTCGTGGTTCGATTTTGATCTGAATTTACCTGATTGATTGAAAATGTTGTTGTTGTTGTTATTTTAGCGAGGATCAAAGTACACGAGTTGAGGAACAAGACAAAGGCAGAGCTGCTGGCTCAGTTGAAGGACCTCAAAGCTGAGCTCGCTCTTCTCCGTGTCGCTAAGGTCACTGGTGGTGCACCCAACAAGCTCTCCAAGATGTACAAACTCTCTCTCTCTCTCTCTTGTGTATACAAAATACTTATAGTTTTGTGATTGTGTGTGTGTGTGTGTGCAGAAAGGTAGTGAGGCTTGGAATAGCGCAAGTGTTGACAGTGATATCGCAGAAGCAGAAATCAGCTCTTAGGGAGGTCTACAAGAACAAGAAATACATCCCTCTCGATCTTCGTCCCAAGAAAACCCGTGCTATCCGCAGACGCCTCACCAAGAAACAGGTCTTTATTTGTAATCTATGCCTTTTTATATTTATATAATTGTTGATATAACTTTTCTTTGAATTTAGTTTGGTGCTTTTTTGGTGGTTAGTTCAATTAATATAAGGTTGATGTTGTTGAATGTTGGGATGGACTAATGGAAAAAATGGAAAATGATGGTTTTGTGAATATTATTGTGAATTTAGTATATCAATAGATGAGATATAGTAATTGGTTGCAATGGCTTTTGAGGTGATACTAGGATAAAAAGAAATGAGGGATTTTAGTGAGTGGAACCGTGTTCATGTTTAATTTAATGGAAACTTCACCCTATGTAAAAGCAATGGTAACGAAGCATGTTAGGAACAAGCGTTGTTCACCTACTTTTCTAATGTTGTTATGTTTTCACCCAATCCATTTGTTTGAAATTTTATTTGCTTCTTGGATTTGGAGTTATCTAACCATATGTCCTCTCCATTTGAAGTGAAATTGACAGAGTCCATTTCACAGTTAAGACTTCAATTTTATATCTGTCACCTCATCTTTTTTATTTAAAATGATTCAACCTTAGACTTGTAATACTTAATCTCAAGCATAAAATGGATTCATTTCAAAATGAAGAGAGAATGTACAGAAAAGGATGGATTTGTAAAATTGGTTAATGTATATGGGAAACTTCTACAATGATAGAAATACTTGATTGTTATCTTGCTGTACCTGATAGATTGATGGTAAAATCTTGGTTCTTATCCTAATGTTGAATTTTAAATGAAGTGTCATGAACTTTTAAGTAACAAGCTTATTTAAAAGAAATCTGTAGCTATTGGTAATTTAAGAACCTAAAAAATTTCTATGCATTTCCAGTACCATGATTTCATATAACCATAAAATCCAATCTATTGGAAAGCCTTTTCCTGTTTGCTTGGTGATAGATGTTCTAGATCTTATATTGTATTCCTTTTTCCTTGTATTCATGCAGGCATCTTTGAAGACAGAACGTGAGAAGAAGAAGGAGATGTACTTTCCATTGAGGAAGTATGCTATCAAAGTGTAGGCTAGGCCTCTAGGGTCAACTTTTCCTAATTTTCATTATGGACATGTTACTTTTTTTTTTCTTCTGAATTTGCCATTAGTTGCAGCCATGCAGGCAGCATTTTTGTTTATCTTGTATCGGGTTTGAACCATCTAGCTTGAAGTTTTAAACATGAGATTATTTTTCACTTATCTTTCTGTAATTTTATCTTTGATTTGTCCTGTATGATGTCTGTCCTAGGCTTATGCTTTGGTTTGATGAGAGGGTAGATAGGGGGCAAACCCTCAACCCCTTTTCTTGGAAACCCCTAGTTCGTCACCCCATCATACATTCCTTGCCTTAGGTGAAATGTTCAATTGTTCCTGTCGTGTTATTTTATGGCAAGATTTGATGTCAATTTGCTGCTTAGAATTCAGCTTGTTTGCTGCCTTTGAATTTGGTATGCTGGAAAATTGCTTGCTGTACATGTTACTAAGCTGCTAGGTAGTATAACGGAAGATGCTCAATTTTGATTATTTTCCTTTCCTTAATACTATTAAACACAAATTTGATCCAGGATTTTTCAAATTAGAATAGAAAATGTTCCTAGCAGGTAAACAAAAGAATACTTCATCTAGGCCTTTCCCAAAGTGTGATGGGAATTGAATCTATAATTCCCAGAACATGTGAGAAGCAAAAATAGAGAACACGCAAAGAATAACCACGACACATTTACATGGTTCAACACTAGGGCTATGTTCAGAGTGTTGCAATGATTTTCTCTACGTAAGAGAGGACAATACAAACTACATAGGTGGTTTATAATCATCAAGCCCTAGCCCTAGTTCAGAAGCGACAATATATAAAGTTTCAAAAACGGGTCAAAAAATTTCTGTCAAAAGTAAATGTGTTAAATTGGTAGTTAAAAAAAACAAAAAAAACAAAAACAAAACAAGAAGGTAAGGTACTACAGCACAAAAGTCAACTCAATGTAATGTAGCCTATATGTTTCTTTTTTCTTTTCTTTTTCTTTTTTTGGGAGAAAACATTTATACATGCTTTAAATCAATGAGAATTTTTATTATTATTTATAAATATACAAATTGTATATATAATCTTGGAATGGTAGGTAGGACTTAGGAGTAGGAATACACCAATACTAAAATATTTTGTTTTGATTGCTAAAAAATAGGGTAGTGCCCCTTCCTAGGTTCTAATAAACTTAATGTAGACGCAGCTCTGGCCAAAGAGTTCACCTCCTTAGTTGTGATTGTCCAAAATGAACATTGTGCTATTTTCAAAGTATGGGTTAGGAGTCCTTTATACTATGATTTACAATTTGCAAAGGCCATTGCTATAGTATGGGCTCTCTAATTGACAAAGGGGAAAATTTCCTGAATATTATGGAGGAAGGTGATGCAAAAGTTTGTCTTGGCGCAATCAACAATGCTGATATAGTCTGTTTCTACTCTGCTTGGCAATGCACTAGACTCGAGAAATTATCCTAGTTGTGTTTTTAATTAGATTAAAAGGGAGGCCGATGGTGTGGCTCATACCCTTGCTAAATGTGCAAGTTCTGGCAATTTCCTTTTGCGTTGTAAGAGCATTAGAACTGGTGATGTTTGAAAATCCATATTGCTATTTTTAGCACCATTAATACTAAAAAGCATACTACAATGATGGAGGGAAACCCAAAAAATTTGGCTCAAACAAAGATGGCTGTACACTGTAGCTAAGATGGTAATATATATATATATATATATATATATATATATTAAAAGTTATATTATTTTATTGTGTTGGTGGTGGTTACTGTTTATTGTAGTAGATATATTATTTTATCGTATTGTTTATATTATTTTATTGTATTGAATGCTAAAATAAAATCACTGATGTTGAGTGTTTTGTAAAGTAAGGTGGTAAAATAGATAAAGTTGCTTTTTGTAGTGTAAATTCGGTTTAGAGTATTGAGTTCGTGTCGTGTCGAGGTAGGGGTATTCGACTAAATGTCTTAACCCGAACCCGACCCATTTAATAATCATGTCATGGCTTTCAACCCTAACCCGACTTGTTAATGAAGGGGGTTAACACGACCCAACCTGACCCATTTGACACGCTTAATAAACAGGTCATGTTAGATTGATACGAATGCAACATGACCCATTTTAACCTACTTAATATTAAATATAACATCCATATAGAAATAAGTTCTTTACATCCTAAAAGTAATGCATATACTTCAAGTCTTCAACCCACATTCAAAATAACATAGTTCAACGAAAATATAACATCTATCTAGAAATAAGTTCTTTACCCTTCAAAATAAGTGCATACACTTTAACACAAATTCAAAATGACATAGTTCAACAAAAATATAACATTCACAAATTAAACTCGCCAAATGTTAAGTATCAATATTGAAAGAATTGGTGCAAAAAGTAGACTGATCATGACTAGTGTTTATAAAGTTTCAATTTACAATTATGTCACTTGTAAGTATTTGTAATTACTTTTCTTTTTAAGTTTAAAGTATAGGTTGGATATAAAAGGTATTTGACAAATCTAAAATAAAATGAATATTTATTTGTTATGTGAGTTAAATGGGTCGTGTTAAATAGGTTATTTCGGATTGACACAAATAAATTAGCATGTCAAATGTGTCTATTGTGAGTTTGTGGGTTGATCTGCTTATGATACGTTTCTTATCGTGTCGTTTTTGGGTTAACCCGTTTATGATGGATGTGTCCTTTTCCACCTATCGATTTATTACCAAGGAATTTTAAATTTTGGTTAAGTTAGTGATGGACAGGTGACTATATCTATGTAAACTTCACAAAATTGTTGATGCAGTAGGTAAAACTGGGCTTCCAAATTGACAAAAGAAATTGGTAATAGGGGACCTCCTTGTTCTGTTATTAGCATAAGGTGATTTTATTTTGATTAATATTGTCTAAGGACAAAGTATTTCTTTAAAAAGGCCTCACACTTGTTTCTATATCGAATAGGATTGTTAACGAGCCAAGCCAAGACAAATATTAACACAAGAGACAGAATTTGAACCAAGATTTTTCATGAAACGAGTCTGCTATGTCATATAGAGCTTTGTGCATTTACAACCCTAACATAAGAGAATCAAAAGAAGTCTTTTTTATGGATGTGAGTTTTTCATTCAAGTAATATATTGATTTTGGGCTAGAGCCTAGAGGGATTTACTAAACTTTAGCTGACTTGTGGAGGACCAGGACACCAAGACTTGAGCACTGGCCCATATCAAAATAGAGACATCAGGCATGGCCTCTCCAAAGAATTGAAAACGAAATGTCAAAAAATGAAAAATTGAAGAAACAGTTTAAGTAACTCCTTAGGCACGGATCGACCACAGTGGGAGTCGAACCCACGACCTTTTGATCCGAAGTCAAACGCGCTAATCCACTGCGCTATGCGGTCGTTTGTGAACGAGCTGTGCTTCTTATATATAAATCTCAATTGCAGTGACAAGGAATTCTTGCGCTTAATTTTTACATGCCTACCAATAATAATTTTGTATATTTGATTTCTTTTTTAAACATCGGGATTGCATTAAAGGTTCAAGACAAACCATTTTAGTACATACCATTAAAATTAGAGTTTAGAATATCTCAAGTGTCAACACACAACTATCATTCAATTATTCAAATGTATATATCAAAAATAAAAGGCTGTCCCAACCTTGCATATTTGATATGTACGTTTGTTTTTACACGTTGTCAAAAGAATGATATATATATATATATATATATATATTTGATATGTACGTTTGTTTTTACACGTTGTCAAAAGAATGATATATATATATATATATATATATATATATAAATTTGGTAATTTAATAGTAGGAAGGGAGGAGATATCAACTTTGATTCTTCTAATAAAGAACAGACCATATTACAGAGTTAAAAAAAAAAAATTCTAAACAAATATTATCAAATGAGCAAAATACATTTGAAGTCTAGGCTTTCCAAAGTCCCATTTAATTTTTCTTTTACAAATATTTTTTGTTAGGAGGTTGGCAAAAATTGGAATTAACTTAACTATAATTTATTTTTTTAGATAACTTAAATTCACTTTATTTTCATAGTGAATTTATCTACAGTTTTGAAGGCCTTATTTTTTTAAAGTATAATGATACTTTTATCTAACTTATTTTTTAAGTAAACTATTTAAGATAAGTATGAATTATTTTATTTTTTAAATTCATGGAAAATTAATGGCAAAAAAAAAAAATTCTCTACAACTTTTATTTTGCTTGCAACCATTTTAACCTTTTGTATTCCGACAATTAGATTTTCTTTTATGAATTTTGCAGTTCAAATTTGTGATCTCTTTTAACATCATAACCTTTTTAACAATTGCTAAATCGTCACCAATAATTATATTTCTTTGAATTTCTAGTGGTAGCAAATGATTTTTTTGCTGGGAAAATGTTTGGTTCCAAACTGGTTTAGAATTATCTTTTTTCAATCCTTTATATGGTGATTGAAGAGACCACTCACGTATAATTTTAATCACATTAATTTTTTATAAGTCATATGACTTATTTAAATAATACACATGAATAAATTTATAAATCACCACGTAATAGGTTGAAAAAGATAGCTCCAAACCAATTTGGAGCAAAATTTGGTTTTTTTCATGTCTCCTAAAAATGTCAATTTCATCAAGTCTAGCCCCTATGTGATTGTAAAATTATTCAATCCTACAATAGTAGTTCTTATTCTCAAATGAGTGTGGATCCAACCATGAGTCCCACACAAGAGCATACACTTGTTGTGAAAGGAGAGAGAGCTCTTACATTAGAACTGAACAATTTCTCCTATGTGAGGTCACTTTCATGACATGTGCAAGGTTGAAATTCTCTCAAGCATCTATGCAATGCTAGTCTATTCCTCTCCCCTTGATTGACCTTTACCTACCCTCAAATATTTTGTTATAGAGTTCATCTAACTTGTGCACAAATCAATTCGTATAACGACCCAAATAAGCCATGGTGAGTTGAACTCAATTCTCTCAATACTTAATTTAGGCTCTTTTCAATGACCTAAGATTTTGTATTGGCTTTAGACTAGGAAACTGTCCCAAAAAAATCCCACAACAATATACCTCAAATTTAACTAATAAAAATACAATTAACCTTTATAAATGAATAAAATAATTTAAAATAAATATTTCTATACACTCATCAATTACCAATACCATATAAAGGGTAAAAAAACGAATTCTTGCTATTTGATATTAAAAAAAGAAAAAGAAAAAAGAAATGAGTGTCTTTTCCACCTTGTCCACCTCCATGATATCACAATCCTTTTGAACTAGACATTGGTCCCAATCTCTACTTCCATTCCAGCTAGCCAAATGTGGCACATAACTATTGGACGTCTCGTCGCCATTAGAAATGAGCAACTTCAACGTGGGACGAGTTGCTATGAGCTTTTAATGGCAATTAACTTGCCAATAGCTCCTTTGATTGTCGTGGAACTCGAACTTCTGCTATGAATTAAAATGTTGAATTTGCAAATTTAAAGCTGTAAAAGGTCTTTGTCTTTCAGCCTTTTTCATTAGGACCGCCAAAAGGAAATAACAAGTTATACATTAATTTGGTTGGTGCTGAAGGTTCATTGTCTTGAATTACTTGTACAAGCTTCTTAAATTTGATTAAATTTAAATCACCATCAGTTTTGAAATATGCGTCACAGAAAACAATACATGTACGGACCAATTTTGATTTTACGTGTACGAATTCACGACAGGTTTGCATCCTTATGAAAATCATGAAGGTCCTCGAAATTCAGAAAGCGAAATTGCATGAGTAGAAAATGTTACATCCATAGTTTCGCTTTCATACATAAATGTTTGAGCTATATAGTTCATAGATTTATTTGTTAGGTATATAAAGTCATACATTGGATATTAATGGAAAGAGTGAAAGATTAATATAATATGGTTGAGGTCATACTCTTAGGCTTTGATTTTTTTTAGTTAAATGTGTTTCCAGTTAACTCAACTAGTAAAGTTTCTAATGATTGTATAAGAGATCTGGGTTCAATCTCCGCTTATACCAAAAATTGATTGGTGTCTTGGTTTGATGATAAAAAACTATCAGAAGTGGACGCTATACGTTAAAACTCTCTCTAAAAAAAAAAAAAAAACTATTCAAGGAGTCTCTCCAAGTTATTCTCTCCAAAAGTGGAAAGGTTATCAAGATTTCTTTTGTAGTTGGAGTGAGGATGAGATACATATACTTAGAACCCTTTCACAAATGGAATGATGTGCAGCAAAGGTGGCAAGGTTATCAAAAATCAAAATCCCTTTTGTAGCTGGAGTGGGGATCGACTAGGTACGTATATGTGTATGTATACTTGGAGCTTTTTCACAGATGGAGTGAACATGATATATCGCACAAGATAAGCCCATAAAACCTATACAAACGATTCTGGAAAAAATAAATGTTCAACAAAGGAGTATTGTCAATAGTGCTAGACAATAGTTAGGTGCAAGGTTTCCATGGAGCAAGTAGGACTTGTTCATAGCCCACATAGAGGTCTTAAAGCCCAGTAAGAGGCAGAGACTCACATGTAAGAAGGATATTGTTGACTATACACGTGTGAGTAAAATTTCACGTTGGATACTAATGAGAAAATTGAGTGATTAAAATAATATAGTTTAGTTCATATCCAATGGACTTAAGCCTTTTGGGTTAAATGTGTTTTTATATATTATATTAACTACTCAAGAAGTTTCTTTAAGGTGTTCTATTTATAAAACTTTTTGTTGCTAATTACTTATTTGCTGAAAGTTTATAAAAGTATCAATTAAATCTAGAAAAATAAAATAAAGCTTTTAAAAATTATAAATATGCAAATAAACTAAAAGCATAAAAGTAAAAGTAGTTGATGTCAAAAGAGGCACTAATCGATCACGGATGATAAATGCCATTGCAACTTGCATGCATATTATAATAGTTAGTAATAATTACTATTTGAATTTCGAAAAGTCGCTGTGAATCTCTCCTTCTTCACGCTGTCCAGTTATTCTATACTTCCATATGAAGTTATGATCCGAATTCAGCTATATGTCGTTGGCAATGTATACCTTTTTTTTCTTTTCTCTTTTTCTGTGGTGTTTAAGCCCTGAAGAGTGAATTAGGACCTTTCAAATTTCAATAGACTGACCTACCTAATTAAGAAATAATAAAACTCCCACTTTTTTTTTTCCTTTCTTTTGATGAGTTTCAGCCACTACCACAATTTCTTTTTTCCTGGTTTTTGATTAATAGTGAACAATAAAGCCCTAGCACGTTTTCGAATGAACTTGGCTTTATTCATGACTGGATTATTATGTAGATATGTTTAACCAAAAACTTAGGCAACTTTCTTTTGCCAGTTGGTTATTCGGTTGACAATTTAACTAACCTCATATATTTTTTGTTCTGGTCTTGAAAATGACAGTTTTGCTTCACATGCATATTGTTTGGTAATGTGTTGCTATCCTTTGAGAAAGAAAATAACTTTTGAAGAATTGTGAGTCCGTGACTCTTGTCGACATCAACTCGATACAATTTGAGGTCTAAGACCATACCTTTAAGTTAGGTATTTTTTATATTTAAATATGTATAAAATGATGTTTATTTAACTAGCTATATTATAATTTTTTTTAATATGCAAGGTTATATATTAATTAAAATTTTGTGTTTAGATTATAAATTTCAAATTATCAATGTGGGTCACGAACAATCTCTGCCTCACGTGTGAGTTTTTGTGTCATATATACCTAACCATCTCTGTCTCACATGTGAGTCACGAACAAGTCTTACTAATTTCCCTTTTCCTTATGAGTTTTTTTCTTCACTAACACTCGCATGTGAGTCTTTGTCTCATATATACCCAATAATCTTTGCCTCACATGTGAGTCTCTACCTCTTTGTGGGTCATGAACAAGTCCTATTAATTTCCCTTTGCCTTCTGAGTTTTTTCCTTCACTAATGCATAATCCATGGGCTTCTTATACGCCATTCATAAGAATCCCGTGTCAACGTAGCTAGCACGCTCATCCATGGGAATCCGATCCACACTTCCATTTTCTCGTGCTACACCGTGATATAGCACTATTGACAATACTAATTTGTTGGGTCTTTTGCCAAGATTGTTTGGGTGAGCCTTTTAGGCTTGCTTTGTCTTTGCTCCAACTTAGAAATTTACGTTGAGCTCCTCACCACCTTGCCACACCACTTGTTAGGGAGTTAAGTCAATTAACACATTGGAGGAGATTCCAATTGAAATGTTAACATAACATCTAAAGACACCACTTAATCCAAAAGATTAAATTTATGAGTTTGGGCTCTTAAATTAACCACTTCTTTCTGTCATTTTTATTCAATCTAAGATTTCACTCACACGTGTATTTCCAACAATATGAGATATAATATATATATATATATATATAAAATAAATCATGTTAAAAGATATGCTTTAAGTGGCCAACGTATCAAATTGTAAAATAAATAAATAAATAAAAGCTTCTAAAAAAATCTAATAGACTTTATATTAAGAACAAATTTTTTTTGGGGGGCGAATGGACTGAAAGTAATGTTATCATTATGGGATTGAACATCAATGTTGTCATTACCATTTTTTTTTTTAAATGTTATCATTATGGGATTCAACAAATGGCCAAAAGGAATAAATCTCTCTCTCTCTCTAAGAAGCAAAGGACTTGGTTTAGGTCCAGTACATTTAGTTTACTAGACCCGGTTAGATAGTGACACATATTTAAAAGTGGACACATGTCATCATCTCAACAGCTCTAATACTATTGGACACTCGACCTAAGCCTGACCTAGAAGCAAACACATATTAGATAATTTATTTATATTTGTACATCCCATTTATTTGAACTAGTTTGTAACCCCATGCATATGTATGGATACACTTAAAGATATACAATAAGATGCATAATATAATTCATATATATATAATTTAAATACTATTGATAGTCATTTTTATATTTTGTTAACTTTTTACATTTTTTTTAAGGATATTATTGGATATAAAATGTAAATTGTCCATTTTTTTAATTATTGTGAAACACTTTTTTTTTTTTTTTTTTTTTTTTTTACGATTCATTTATTCTAGAGTCTTTGATTTTTTTTTTTACGAATATTTATGATGTGGTCTCCACATTTGATTTTAAAATTAAATAAAACTCTTTAAGAATAAATAATTTAGGATACATGGTATAAAATTGGAATTTTAATTTGAGTTTTTCTCAGTTTCACCTATTATTATATATATAGATGAATATTTATAATGTGGTCCCACGTTTAATTCTAAAATTAAATAAAACTCATTAAGAATAAATAATTTAGGGCATATAGTACAAAATTGGAACTCTAATTTGGAATTTTAATTTAATTTTTTCTCAACTTTATCTATTATTATATATATAGATTCCTAAAAGAACTAGTATTATGAATTTGACAGTGGAGCTCAGTTCATTAATTATTATCTAAATAGGACAATACTATCAATAAAATTAAAAAAGACAATGATATGTATGAATGTGGAAGTACTAATTGGTCTAAACGCATCTGGAAAATAATCACCAACCAGACTATTATGTATACCTAGCTAGCCAGTTGGTTCATCGTAGTAAATAATTTTCCATGGCAGAAGAACTCATGAGTCACGTACACATATATAAGCCGTCAAATAGGACTGTGAAAGTTTCCAGAGATAAATAAACGAGAAATGACTGCAATGCATTTAATTAATAGAAGACTCAAAAAGTCCATTTATCTGATATCGCACAACTTCTAAGGGTTCACATCAAAAATGGGATAGAAGCAAATTGAGGCAATCTCAATGAGTCAAACACGAGCATCGTAATAAGTCATTGTGGTTGATGGTCCAGGAAGCCAACACAACGCACACAGAAGATAAAGTCCATTAATTGGGTGACTAAAAGTTTTACTTTCCATTGTGAGGTCCACGCATTGGTATACGTACTTTATTTACATGGTCATACCCATACGTGGAATGACAGGGTTGAATTGGAAATGGTCCTGCATGGTTTATAAAACCGAGTAGTTTTTGTCTTGCTTGGGTTTTACTTTTAGGTATGTTTAGATACCTTTTATTATTGAAAATTAAAAATATTATAGTAAAATTATTTTTAAATATATAAATAGTACTATAGGACCTAGTTTAAATTTTTTTTTTTTTGCTAAATAAAATACTTATAGGTTCTGTGAACAATACATGGGACCCACTATTTTTCAGCAAAACGCAGGAACGCATGAACGCACACTAATTGTTATACTCAGCCTCTGTTTGGGAAGCACATTTTACACGTTTCCTAGCAGAAACATTTTTTCCTATAGGTTCCGTGCACTGTTTACAGATCCACAATTACCTTTATTCAACAACTTTAAAAAAAAAAAACTGGATTAACTAAAAGTAAAAGAAAACCGAATAAACTGCATTTTAGACTTATCTTGGTACTACAAGACTCGTCACACGAGTAACCAAATGATATTTTGCTACCAAAATGTTATGTCTGATTTGCATGGAAGGACATGTTGTGTCTATACAGATTCTTAGTTACAAACTTATATGCTTACAAGGTCAAATAGTTAACTGGTAGATTAGCGGACTAAAAATTCCCATTTCAGTAGTTCAACAAATCTGACTAATTCCAATTTTTATAATAAAAAATAAAAACAATCTGATTCCACCTTGTCAAAATAAATAAATAAATAAAAATATGATTCCTGACACATGTATGATTAATTTGTATGATTTTTTTTTTGGGTAAACCAACGCTGAAATAGATTAAACACTAATAAGTCTATTACAAAAAAGCTCGGTCTTGTCAAAAGCCAGCAAGTCCTCCACCACAGGTGATGGATTAACAAAATTAACATAATCCGAAGAAAAGGTGGCTCCAAACTTAGCCAATGCATCAGCATATTGGTTTGCCTCCCTAAAAATGTGGTGGACAGTTGAACTATGAAATTTCTTCAATAGGGTCCTGCAATCATCAAGCAAAGGCTCTAACATGAGATTATTTATTGAGTAATTAGTAAGAAGTAAAACAATAAGCTCAGCATCAAGCTCTACACATATGTTAGAAATTCTAAGTTGAGAAGCTAGCGTGAGACCATCCTTTAGAGCCCATAACTCAGCCATGACTCCATAAGTTATGATTAGTAATTCAGTATCTATTTTATAAATGGGTGCTATTAACGGGTGCTGTACAACACCCGTTAATGTGATAAAATTTAAACTAAACCATTCACCTTTTTTTTAGGGATATGGAAAAAACTGAATATGTATTAAATGTGTGTTAGTTTAGATGATGTATTGAAAAAACCAAAGTACACGTCTAATATAAACCACAGTTGAAAAGTAAAATTTTGCCAATTTCCTATGCAGGTGGGATTTGTGATAGATCATAAATGAACCACAGCTGGTTCATTAACAGGTGTTGGCTAGCACCTGTTATCAAAGTCCTTTATAAATTAATTGACATGGGCTAATATTAATATGCAATTATGAATTAATAATATATATCATGATGCATAATTATTTATGTAGACAGTGATGGAATTAGGATTTTGATTTAGGGGACAAGATTAAGATAAAATTAATTTTAAAAAAATTCTAAATATAAAAAATTAAGTTATTTAAAAAATACTCGATTAACATAGTTAACAAATGAGAGGTTGTTCGAGGAGGAATTCCTCCTCAGATATGATGAATATAGTTCACAATATGTACTCCATCTGTTAGCGTAAACCTCCAAGAAGCTCCAATGAGAGAGGCATGCTTCATGAACATACGAGAAGGAAGGAAACCTAAAAATATCTAAGGGAAAGCTGCCACCATCGCATTAAATGCACTGCAGCTACTTTTCTGTCTGTATTTATGTGGAGAAGACTTCTGAACAGTACTACCTTGACTACCACAACTCATAGAAAACCAGAGAGGGTGTCTGATGGGACAGGTACTCAAGTAAGGGTTCAGATGATCAATAGGTGGAGGGTGAAGATGATCCAAAGGAGGATATATAAGGTGAAAGACTCTTCATGGAGAAGAAATCGGAAAAAGGAAAAAGAGAACACTGTAGCAATCCAAATTGTCTTTGTATCAAACTATGATCAATATATATAATTGTGATCTTCACGAACTGAAAGTCCATTAAGATCAATACTTCTCATTTGTGCTTGATTGTCATTTAATTTAATACTAACCGTTGTTCAATTCATTAGGGCCTAGTTCTTAGACACACTCTCTACAAATTTATTATATTGGGCTCATTGGGCTGAGATCCCATACACTTTGGATTTGGGCCAATAATCGGGACCTTACACTTATATATAAATATATATATTTATTTATATATATATATATATATATATAATATAGGTTCAAATTATACCTGGTGTAACTCTACAAAAGTTATACATTTTTTAAATCGTAGATTTAAAAAAAATATAATGATTAGAAAATCACTCTAATTAGTGTCATCTTTAAAATTAATTGCTATCCAAATTAGCTAACCTAGCTAATTAATTTTAGAGAGTTTTATATTAAGGGAAATGTTAATGAATGCCTTTAGAGCATGGGTTAACAATCTATTTAAAGAAAATTTATATGGAAAAAGAAAAAAAAATTAATGTTTTAATAGCTTTTTTCATTTTTCATAAAAGTGGTGTAAAAAATTTCCTAAAATGGATTATTAACCATTGCCTTAAGGATACTTGTTAGCATGACCCTTATATTATTTTCTTTTCTATTTTATTTCTCTCTCCTAATTAATTTACCCCTAACCTTGCACAAGTGCCTATTCTCAATGTTCTTGAGCTGCAGATTTTCTTTCTCATGGATATATTCTTATCTGGTATTTACGTATTGATTATTTGATATGTGAGGCAGTTTTGCAAATGATTATTTTAATTTACCTCTAACCTTGCACAAGTGCCTATTCTCAACATTCTGGAGTTGCAAATTTTCTTTCTCATGGACATATTCTTATCTGTTATTTACGTATTGATTATTTGATATGTGAGGCCGTTTTGCAAATGATTATTTGGGTCTATGTTTTAATTTCTTTATCTTCGATACACAAATCTTGGGGTAGAAGGTGAAAATCAATGGCAGGTGGATGCTCTTAATAAAGGAGATATTTATCTTAGTGCGGAAGAGTTACTGTTAAATGAGCTTAGGATCTTAGATATTGTAAGAGAGAGATTGATAACCAAGAAGTATATATGAAGCCAAGAGATGGAACTCTTAGCAATAGGAGATGCAACATGTGAGACAGATTGTTTTCCAAAATTATTTTTTGAAAAACAACCTATAAAAAATAAACCTTATTTTTATTATGGTTTTTTGTTGACTAAAAATTGTGGTTAACCAGTTTTTTTTTGTGCTACCAAACACTAAAAAATAAAAAATAAAAATAAAAAACTATTTTTACAAAAAGGTTTTTCAATGAAACATAGTGTTAGTTTAGGTTCGAACAAGCGATTGCAATCCCTCTTAACTACATAACTAAGATCTTGTGCATCTGTGGTTTTATTTAATAAAAAAGGGGGTGGGGGGGGTGGGAGGAGGGGGGGATATCCTTAATAACAGTAAAGAGGAACCCACCCCCTTGATATTGATGAGAAGGGAAAGAGATATTTTATTAGCTATTATGCCATTGCCTTACAACATCATAGTTAAAAATCTCTTGCAAAAATTAGCTCTTATCCGCTTTATATTGATAACCAAGAAGTATGAAGCCAAGAGATGGAACTCTTGATTCAAGGAGAGAGAGAGAGAGAGAGAGAGAGAGAGAGAGAGAGAGAGAGAGAGAGAGAGAGAGAGAGAGAGAGAGAGAGAGAGAGAGAGAGAGAGAGAGAGAGAGAGAGAACTCTTGGCAATAGGCACAACTTTTGGCAATGTGTTGGTTGAACCCAATGAAGATACTCATTATGGGTTTGGTCTAATTAGAAATGGAGCTAGAACTTTGAGTTAGGAGGGCGATTTTACTGTTGGTTGTTTGTAGCAGTTTCAACCTCTGATTCTGTTACTTAGCTCTTGAGTTCTTTTTTTTTTTATTGGGGTAAGAACAAAATTATTTTTGTTTAGAATTTTTTAAAAGGACAGGGTTATTTATTTTGGATAAAATTAGTTAATTGAGCTTAATTTTGTTTTTGGTTTTACTAGTAATTTTTGTTGCTAAGCTTTTTTTTTTTTTTTTTTTTTTTTTGGCTTGTATATTTTGTTTTAGATTTTAGATTTATAAAATTTTTTTTATAGTCACTAAAATGAGGAAAATGCTAGAGTTACAAGTTTTTTTTATAAGTTACTAATGTGATAAGTGGTTACTGGTAAGTAAAAAAATGATGTGAGCGGTATGCCCATATGTAAACTAATAAGAATTTGCTTCTAAAACAGTTTGTAAAAATGTTATAAAAAAGTTTGAGTATAGCATTACTCTTAAAAAAATCAATGATATTATTAAAGAGAAAGAAAATGTAATTTTATAGAATAAAATTGCTAAAATTAGTACACACATATATAATAATATTAAAAAAAAAAAAAAAAAATTAGGGTGCCATTGTCCCCCTAGTCCAAGGGTGGTTCTGTCCCTGGGTCTAACCCAATATTTCTATAATTTCCCACTTGTATATAGTGGGTATGGGACAACTATACATCTCTCGTTTCAATTTATAGCATCATCCATTCTAGTATGACAACATCCTCATAAGTGTCTCAATATGCCTCTGCTCCTTTGGTTACATTAGATTTAACATTTTTCATCCCTTTTGCACTTATCATTTTAAGGCTACGTTAAACCCCTACTAACTTATATAAATTCAAAATTATGCCATAATGTTTAGGAAGTGACTAACTTGCAAAACTGTTTTGAGTGTAAACCAGTTTTTTTGCAACTCAAGATGATACATGCATAGTCACTTTGAGAGAGGATATGGGTTCAGTAATGCCTAAATTAATAGGACTGAAGTAGACCGCAAGTACGAGGGAAATTAACTTACAAGCCTAAAATCTTCCACAAGCCTAAGAGCCTAAGGATTAATAGGACTTAAGAAGACCGCAAATACGAGGGAAATTAACTTACAAGCCTAAAATCTTCCACCAGCCTAAGAGCCTAAGGATTAATAGGACTTAAGAAGGCCGCAAGTATGAGGGAAATTAACTTACAAGCCTAAAATCTTCCACAAGCCTAAGAGCTTAAGGATTACCTGGTTTACCTACATGCCTAGATAGAAATCTCTTGACAGAGAAATGAAATTTGTGTGGTCGTATTTTCTCTTGGATGTTGTGTGATCCAGGACCATTTTGACATTTTCCTGGAAGAATGCATCTTCTATTTATAACAATACACTCGCTCAGAACAAGAAATATAAAAATGCATCAAAAAAATTAAATTAAAAAAAAAAAAAACTTTTCTCATAAAAATTTTCTAAAAATATTTCTAATAACAATGCCCTTAAGGTATTCGTTAAATTTTCCCTTAATTAGAATTTTTTTGTGTTTTTATCATAAACATTACAAGGAAATAATCATGAGAAATGTTGCAATTTTAAATAAGAAAAAGAATTAGTCGACAAGCAAATACAGAAACAAAATTAGACTTTTAGTTGAATCACAGTGAAACGTGCGAAACATGTATTGTACTTTATTTTGTTTACAACACCTTGATTATGATTTGTCTCGAAAATTACTTCGGAAAGAGCGAGGGCCATGATATAATTGTGTTTGCGTCATGCCTCATTCTCTATTTTAGTCTTTTCTTCTTTGCTAGGCTTTCCTTGATTTTTATGCTTATGTACGTCCCCATGTAAATCTCAACTTAAATTTGTTTCTATTGGCTTCCTTTTCAAATTTATTTATTTATTTATTATTATTATTATTATTATTTTTGTGTGGAGAGAAATGGCTTCCTTTTCAACCTAAAGGGCAAAGGCTCTGAACAAGTGAATATGGTCAACCCGCGCATGAAAAGATATTTTATTATTTTAGAAATATTTAGTCCGTTTGGTAGAAAAGTTGGAACAATTTTATTTATAATTTTTTTGAAATACATGTAGGTAAAAAAGTATGTGAAAATATGTATAATGTTGTTTAAAAACTGAGAATAAGTTGTTTAAGAACTCTACCAAACGTGGCCTTACTTTTTCCTTCGATTATATAAGTGCTGACAAGGTGCAAAAAAAAAAAAAACAATGAAACAAATATCAGATACAAGTATACATCAAATACTATTTCCTTTTCCCCCCTTGTTTCACTATCCTCATTTAATTTCCATTCAAACAATTTAAGAATGTATGTAAATTAGAAGACAATTTAAATTAGAAGACTAGTCAAATCTTCAAATCATATTTAATGATCTTTCAAAATCATATTCTCCAATTATATTTATTCTGATTTATTATTTTTGACTTAATAGTTGATTAAAATAAAACCAGACTTTTGGTTTAATGATAAAGAGTTATTATTAGAAGCGGACGCTATAGGTTGGAACTCTAAATAAATAAATAAATAAATAAATAAAACTAGATCCCAAAAATTTTCTTTATGTAGAAAAAATTAAGAACGTATGTAAATTAAAAAAATATTGTCAAAATCTTCAAATCACATATAATAATCTTTCAAAACTATCAAGTGCTAGTAAGGATAATTTATCAAGAGATTTATATTCTTCTATGATATTTATTTCAATTTATACTTTTTTTTAAGTTGATTTATTTTATTTTTCTAGAATAGAATTGATAAAACACAGAAAGTGTTGTCAGTACATATATTCCTTGTTTCTCTCAATGGATGACTTGGGTTTCCTGTTAAAAGAAAACAAGGTGATAATAAAAGACATCGGATTGGTGTTAGCCAAAGACCCTCCAATGCTTAAATTAGTTAATCTTTTTTAGGAAATCTCTAATATGTATTGTAGCTTAGTTCGTGTGTGTTTACTTACTTGCTTTTTATGGCTTTATAGAGACAACTTATGAGTTATTGCAAGGTTTGTTGATCTCCCCTAGACGTTGTGCTTGAGCTGGGTGATTAAAAGTAATGGAATGGCTCATAAAGGTGTTTGTAACGGACATGAAGCGGCTCATGAAGGCACCTATAATGGTTTTATAACCGTTACTTATTGCTGGCTTGAATGTAATCGTCTATGTGGACCATTTATTTATTACTCGTCAAGAATCATTTCCGAATTTCTCGACACAAATTAATGTGATTTTAATTTCTATTCAAACAATTTAAGAATGTATGTAAATTAGAAGGTTCTAGTCAAATCTTCAAATCATATTTCATGATCTTTCAAAGTCATATTTAATAATCTTCAAATCATATTCTCCATTCCTCTAATTATATTTGTGGGACGTCTGAGGACCAAGAAGACTAAGGAGCGGGTCTTGCACTAACTCATTGGAAAAGCGCGTTTGACCCGAGGTGTTGGTCTGCCCGAGGAGAGGCTGAGAGAAAGAGAGTAAGAAATAGAAAATTGAACAATGTATAACTTGATAAAAACCTAGGTAAGACTTATATAAGAACCCTTCCTCAAAAGTGACAAAGGAGAACTTTTCTTACCATCAACTACTTGATTTGTTCCCCTGTATTTGACAACTGTATCACTAGTCTTAAGCTTAGCTTGCGACTAAACTGTAATTGTCTTCCCACCTCTACACAAAACAATTCTATTGTTTGGGTTTGGGTTAAAGTACAAGGCACCATTATTCTAAGTGGGTTTGGGCTGCTAAACCCAGTTCTTACAATATTTATTATAATTTATCATTTTTGACTTCATAGTTGATTCAAATAAAACTAGACCCAAAAAAAAAAAAAAAAAGCAAACAATATAATACACCATTAAGGTTTTTTTTCATGTAGTAAGACACAAGTTTCTTTATGTATATATAGATTACTAAAAAAAAAAAAAAAATTAAGGTGGGATTTAGAGAAAAATAAATAAAGAATGTATGTAAATTACAAAAATCTAGTCAAGATATTCAAATCACATGCAATAATCTTTCAAAACTATCAAGTGCACGTAAGGATAAGTTATCAAGAGATTTATACCTCCAATGATATTTATTTCAATTTATCCTCTTTTGAACGGTTCAATTTATCCTTTTTGACTTGATAGTTTTTATTTATTTTAGAAAATTGATTTTTTTTTTACTTGATAGTATTAGTATTTTTATAATACCCAATCCAGAATTTTTTTTTTATGTATCACTAGAAAACGAAACAGTTGGGTGTCGTTACACACAGGCAAATCTATTTTCTCTCATCAATTTTATTCAAAAATATTTCCACCTTTTACTATTTTGATATTTCCTTGGGTTTTACTTTGAGATTAAATTCTATAAGGATGTACTGTAAAATCCATATTTTTACCCCTCCAATACCAACATGTCACATTACCTTATCACATATTTAAGAATAAACACAATTACACTCAATCAATTCTAATACCCATATATAAATTCAACAAAATTAGGAATCTATCAATATATTATTAAATGTGATAGGATGAATTGAATTTTAAATAAAATATTGATATAATATTCACTTATTAATATATTTGTAGGATTTAATATCTTTTTACTTTTAGCAAATTTCAAAGTCCCAGCTTCTCTGAGAGACGGACACAAATACAACCGTACGCGTGGAACGTGTAAGAGACAATCACTCAATTTACGTGACTCCTTGTACAGTTTAAAAAGTCAATACCCCACGTTCTTCTCTAAGGCCTATACGGTATACACGTTTCTTTCTTTCTTTATTTATTTATTTATTTTTACTATCGGCCAAACAACGGCGTTGTTCGTTTGTCTATATATACCCCCACAACAATGTTCCAACTCACAATTTACCATAAACAAAGACACTAAGAACTAGAAATAAATTTTTAGCTCTGTACGGTGATATACCTTTTCTCACACACCATCACAGAGCTCAAGTATTTATCTATCACACCCATCACACCCAAACACAAACAAGCACTCATATTCACTCCAAGGTCTTAAAAATGCCTAGAAAAGGAATGAGGAGTATTTGCTTCAACTCCAAAACTTCATCTTTCTCTATGTCTCGATATTCTTCGCCTGCAAGAAACTCAATTTCAACAGGTACTCCTCGACGCAGCTTTTCGGAGTCATTGATCGAGCAGAGCATCGAAGCGGCCACGGTTTTGATAAACAAGTGGAACCCAGAAACCTCCACTTATGCCAAAGTCACATCTTTGTTCTACGAGAGCAAAAGTGAAGCCATGCAATTCATCAGGTGCGTGAACGATCTTCAGAAATCCATGCACGCCTTGGTCACCGAGAACTCGACCTCGGAGAAGCTCGTGCACGCACAGAACCTTATGCAGATAGCCATGAAGAGACTCCAGAAGGAGTTCTATCAAATCCTTTCCATGAATCGAGCTCACTTGGACCCCGAATCAGTCTCCGCTCGATCCTCACGCGCCTCCGCTCGATCAAGCATTTCTGATTTCGACGATGGTGGCTCAGTCTCACACGATGATGAAGTGCGCAACGTAGGCGATTCAATCGATGAAGTCGAAGAAGTTTCTTCCATAGCTATGACTGACTTGAGATCCATAGCTGAGTGTATGATCTCTTCTGGTTACGCCAAAGAGTGTATCAGTATATACAAAATTATCAGAAAATCGATTATCGACGAAGGCATTTATCGACTTGGTGTTGAAAAAATTAGCTCCTCACAAATCAATAAGATGGACTGGGAAGTTCTCGATCGCAGAATCAAGGATTGGTTGGAGGCAGTGAAAGTTTCGATGGCAACTCTTTTCAACGGAGAGAGAATCCTCTGCGACCATGTTTTCGCTTCCTCAGACTCGATCAGAGAATCTTGTTTCACTGAGATTTCCAAAGAAGGAGCTACTCTTCTCTTCGGATTCCCCGAACTCGTAGCTAAGAGCAAGAAATCTCATCCTGAGAAAATTTTCCGTGTGCTCGACATGTACACAGCGATTTCAACCAACTGGATCGAAATCGATTCCATCTTCTCATTCGAATCAACCGTCACCGTTCGAGCTCAAGCTCTCAACTCGCTGAACAAGCTCAGCGACACGGTCCGCTCAATGCTATCGGAGTTCGAGTCAACAATGCAAAAGGACTCGTCGAAGTCGAAAATCCACGGTGGCGGCGGTGTTCACACTCTGACTCTCACCACCATGAACTACCTCTCTCTCCTCGCCGATTACAGTAACATCCTCGCAGACATTTTCGCCGACTGGCCTCCGCCGCCGAGATCATCGTTACCGGAATCTTACTTCGAAAGTCCATCCACCGATGACTCTCCGGCACCGGCGATTTCCATGCGCATGGCTTGGTTAATCGTCGTACTTCTCTGCAAACTCGACGGCAAAGTAGAACATCACAAAGACGTTTGTCTCTCGTACATATTCTTAGCCAATAACCTTAACCACGTTGTCTCCAAAGTCCAAACCTCGAACTTGAAGTACCTTCTCGGCGAGGATTGGATCGCAAAGCACGAAGAAAAAATGAAACTATTCGCCGCGAATTACGAGAGATTAGCGTGGGGCCCAGTGATTGCAACGCTGCCGGAAAATCCAACTGCCACGATTACTCCAGCTCAGGCGAAGGAAATTTTCAGGAAATTCAATTCGAGCTTCGACGAAACTTGTAGGAAACAGAGCTCGTTTGTCGTATCGGACCCGAAACTCCGAGACGAAATGAAAGTCTCATTAGCAAGAAAGATTGTCCCAAGTTATCGGGAATTCTACGACGCTCACAGGTCTAATGTTGTTGGAGAGCGCAATGTTGGGTTAATTGTCAGATTTGCTCCTGAGGATGTGGGGAATTACTTGTCGGACCTTTTCTTTGGGAACAACAATAACTCGGGGAGTACAAGTGTTTCTTCTTCGTATTCCTCGTCTCATCAACGACATTCGTGGTCTAGAGGTTAAGGGCTGTTCGGTAGTAATGGTTAAATATTGTTGTTCAATTTTCTGTGAAAATACTTGTTAGATATATTATTATTATTTGAATACTAAAAATGGTTGTTTTAACAACAATATCAAACAGTTTTTGGGCTTAGTTGGCGATTTTTTGTTTTGAGAGCCAAATTTTGACTTTTTTTACTCGATTATATATAAAGATGTACATGTTGTTCATAGTTTTTCCTTTTGTGTAAAAGTACCGTTTGAATAATCAGTTTATACTACGACTTTTTAGGCTATGTTTTGTACTTTTGTCTAACATCGTTATGTACTTATATCCCTTTTCAATTCATTCTCACAAAAAAAAAAAAAAAAAAACCCTTTTCAATTTTTTATACCTGCGTTTTTAGGAAAGTGTTATTTCAGATTTTCTGTATCTCATTTAAGAGGTGTTTGGTAGGGTAGTTTGAAAATTATTGTTTGGAATTTTTTGAAATACGTGTGAGTGAAAAAGTCTGTAGAAATATGTATAATGTTGTTTAAAATGTGAAAATGTGAGTTTGAACTCACTCACCAAACAAGCAGCATCTACATCAGTATGTACAAAATTTTTTCCATTTTTCACATCTAAAACCTATTTTTTCTATTTTATACACCTATTTTTACAAAACACCCACATTAGTTTGCCTATTATACACATTTATTCAAATAAAATATTCATTTTTTAACATTGTGAACAGTAACCGTGAAAGGAGAGAGAAAGGAAAAGAGAGTGAGGTGAAGAGAGGAGAGGGAAAAAAAGAATAAAGAAATTATTTACACGGTGAACAATAACTGTGTATATATACACGATTACTGTTCATTTGTAAGACCATTGTGCATATTTAAACATTTTTACAAAGACTGATGTGGGAGGTTTTGGGGTTAAAATGTGTAAAATTGAGCACTTTTTGTATTTTAGAAGACTATCCATGAGCTAGTGTGGTTGCTCTTAGATTCTCAAACTCTCTCTTTTCATACTGTAGTCTTGTAGTACCTAATCCGGACATAAGTTAAACATAAGTGCGGGTTAAAAAATAAGTACATACTATAATTTATCGAAGTGGTTGAAACTTGAAACTGTGAGCGATAAACAATAACTTTCACATATTTTTATCGTGTTTTTGTTTTCTTTACCCTCTTGTGATTGACTACTTTAACAAATTATGGCAAAGTTTGTGTCCCTAAACCTTCTCCTACTTCAGATCAAGTTGTAAAAAGTAAGGCAGAATGAGTGATCGCTATATTTATGTGTGATGTCATGTTGTTGAAACAGCTAGTATATGTGATGCGATACTGTTGAAATATTAAACAAACATGTAGCCCGTATTTTTCCCGGGCTTGCTTAATTTGTTAATTATTATTAATAATCCTTCCACCAAACACTTGAGTAAAAACCAAACCAAAGAATGAAAGAAACATCCTGTGAACAGAAAACAAAGAAAAATGTTGAAGTTGGCTTATATTTTAGTATTTATTTTTGGAACAGCTGACCGAACTTACGGCTCAAATCCTGATTGCATGGATGATCAAATTCAAGTTAGTGATAATTATAAAATTTCACTTTAAAAGTTATTCATCATCATTGATGATGATATATAAATTTATGGCTGGTCACCTTTGAAGGGTGGAGCCTGACCAACTCGATGTCAACTAAAGAAAAATTCGAGGAACTCTCCCAAGTTAAGAACGGGCCCAAGAATTTACTTTAGGCGGGGCCAAGTATAATTGATTTTCTTTTATTAAATGCAAATTAGTATTTATTTAGTATTAATAAAATTTTGACAAGAAAAATGCTAAAGTTGCTATTAATTATGTTACAAGTTTACAAACTAACGTGACAATAGATAAAGTTTGTTGACTAATCACTATTAGTGTGTTAGTATGTTTACAAGTTTACAATTAGATTAGTGTCACGTTAAGAGCATAATAAATAAAACTTCAAAACTACTACCAATTTTATGATAAGATTCTAGTTCAGTGGAAGAATGGGAAGAAGAATTGATAATTGGAAGAAGGAACAAGGTAGAGAGAGAATGGGGAAGAAACAATGAAACTCTTATCTCCATGAGCTTTACAATCCTTACCCTCTCCTTATAAGCACTACACCATGTAACCAACTAACTACCTACTTGGCACCCTGGCCCAACCAACTAACAACCCACAATAGTAGTACAATTTATTTGCAGTATAGTCTAGTTACTACACACTCCCACGCACCCACATGCAGGCACACACGCACCCCTCCGCAGCTATATACGCACCACCTTGCACACTCCCTACACACCCTTACACACACAGCTGTCACACCTACACACGCACACCCCTGCAGCTTTATACGCACCACCTGTGCACACCCTTACACCTACTTACAAATATCTACAAATATCAATAGCCTACAATTGCTACAATGCCTATTTACAAATATCTGCAAATATCCACACATGCATACATTTACAAATATCTGCAAATATCCACATTGTCACACTATAGTACCTATCATTTTACTATATAATATTTACAAATTGATATGACAATGAATGTATTTGATATCATTTCAACAATATAATAAATAAATATCTTAATTATTTATTTGTTGTGTCTCAACGATTGATAAATCAATTTTTATGACTTATCTAGTAAAATTTATAATAGTTGCTCCATCATTCTTAATAAATTCATTTAACAAATCAATTTTTTTTAAAAAAAGACACATGATAGTGTTTTTGAATTATTTGCATTTTTTTCTTGAAATAAATCTAATATTGTAGCTAGATTTACCAATCAAATATAAATCATATTTATCATCTAATTATATGTCAAATATTATTGAACTAAAAATAATAATTAACATTGCCAAGGAAATAAAAAGAACCACGCTTCTAACTTTAAGTCCCAAACAACAAATAACCAAAGTCAAACAACTATACAACTTGAGTCATTTGCATATTAAAAAAAAATGCTAATTAATCAATAAATTTGTTCTAAAGTTTACACAAAGTCAAAATCAATAAACATAAGTACACACACCACCCAAATACACTTGATCATATAGTGTAGAGTCACAAGGAACGAGATGTTTATTGTGTTTTATTGGCTTTTGTAAGGACCCAGTTTGGATCCCAAGCCCAAGAGTCAAAAGGATTTTGGCCCAAAGAGCCCAATATAATAAATTTGTAGAAAGTGGGTTAGAAAGCTAGGCTCCAAAGAATTGGACAACAATTATGGCGGGTCTAGATAAACGGGTTTTATTTAAAGAAAATAGTACTCGGCACAATTCGAGGAGATCAATTCTTATATATATTTCTCTTGAATTTGATTACAAGTATGGTTCTTGTTTCTACAGTGTTTTTCTTTTTATTTTCCAATCCCCTTCCCTCAAGGTCTCCTCTCTATTTTATACTATCTTCTTCCTTTCATCTCCACCCTTCATGTGTAGATTAGGTCGCTGGTGTTGATCATTGTCCCATTAGCACCTTCTTGAGGTCTTTGGGAGTAACTGTAAGGCTAAAAATTACTATTCAGGCATCACTTTCACATTAATGCGAACAAATAGTTAGCTGCAGAGCATTTAATATGGTGGTGGCAGCTTTCTCTTAGATATTTCATAGCTTTCCTTTGTCATGTGCTTTCATGATGTGTATTATTATTAATAGGATATCACGGAACGTTGCTCTGGATGGCAGACCACACCTTCTGACCTCTGCTTTGCTTAATTGAGGAGGCATTCCTCCTTGACCCACCTTCCCCAACCTTCTCAGTCATAGCTTGCTCATAGAGTTCTAATTCTCACGTCTTCACTATCGTTTATCTGTCCTCGGACTACTAAACATTCTCGGACAAGACCCACGGCTCAATATATACTCATGGGCCCTTTATCCCTTTAGCTTTTATGACCAATTTTAATTTTTAGGGGGGCCAAATATAAATTTTTTTTTTTTAATTTCATATATATATATATAAAATATAGTTCTATTACTGTCCTCAACCCTAGCTACCTCGTGTAAAATCAAACTTGAAGTATGTCCTTTCCCAACATAGAAATGTG
Organism: Quercus lobata; assembly: GCF_001633185.2. Lineage (NCBI taxonomy): Eukaryota > Viridiplantae > Streptophyta > Magnoliopsida > Fagales > Fagaceae > Quercus > Quercus lobata. The sequence continues at coordinate 46,530,514 of NC_044910.1, read as the reverse complement.
ATCGATCCCATTGGAATTGTTGAACCCTACCTTTGATACTTCAGGATCGTATCCATAACAACCCCTAAAGTCAAATATGAAGTACGTGTTGCAAGGGCTCCCCCCCCCCCCCCCCCTAAAACAAAGTTTAAAAGGGGAAGAAGGACCTCCAAAAAGGGGTGCACAACATTTTTTCAAATATTGCATTTCTTTATAGATAAAGTTTGGTTACAACTTAACTCAATATCTTTTTATTAAATGTGAATTTTGACAAATCAAACATTTTCTTTTTATATTCTCCATGTTTGCAAAAGTTTCTAAAAATCAAAGATCAATGTTATATTATCAATTGAATGTTTAAATTTCAAGTTTTTATAGTCCAAAATTATTCATAAAAAAAAAAAAAAATTATGAATCGAATAGTAAATAACAATGAATTGACACGAAATTTAACATGTATGTTAAAAATACGCAATCCAATAGTTAGATTTACAAAATATGTAGTAGTGTTAACTTTTTAGTGAGAGTTGTAGCCATTATAAACTAGTTTGCAGCAAAACTTTGCCCCGAAAAGTTCATTACTAACTTATGTACCAAAGAGTCCCTGCTAGAATCATCCTTGACAAATCTCTAGTTTGTTTTTACTTTTTACCTTGTTGGTAGGTAATCTAGGTAAGATTTCACCATCCCTCAACAATATCATCAATTAATATTATTGTTACCATCATTTTGATTAGGTTTTTTTATTTTTTTATTTTTTTAATTATTATTTATTATTAACTTATTATGTTTTTACCAGGGGTGGAGCCACATAGTGGCTTGGGGGGGCCGTGGCCCCTACAAATTTTTTTTTTTTCCCATTAGACTATGAAGAAAAAATAATTAGGCCCCCCCAACCTTAGACAGCCAGCCCCCCCTACCAATTTCTCACCCATTCTCCCAGGCCTCAATCAAAAATTAGGAACATCCTCAAATTTAAAAAAAAAAAAAAAATTTATCTGTTCCACTTTCAAGCAAAAAAAAAAAAAAAAGCCCAAAAAAAATTGAACTAAAATCTGAAAAAAAAAAAAAAAAATTCACAGAGAAGCCCACGGCAAGCTAAGCCCACGATGAGCCCAGTAGCTCGCTTACGGCAAGCCCACGCATTCTCAATCGAAAAAAAAAAAAATATTACAGAGAATCAGAAATCCAACCATCACGTCGCTGGCAGAGAAATCAAATCGGTGGCAGATACCACAATGCCTGATACTGCCTATACAGAGCAAATCAAGCTCAACAGCAAACCAAACACAAAGAGAAACACAACGAACACAGAGAGACAGAGGTTTTTATCTAAAAAAAAAAAAAAATTCCCAAATACACAAATAAAAACCAAACCCCAGCAAACCCACGGTCACGTCGCCGCGACGCTGCAGCTCGCTCGTCGTCGCCGTCGTCGCTTGTCCCTCATCGCAGATCGGAGATCGGCCTTTGCTCCGGTGCTCCCTCTGGCCCTCCCTCAAGGTATTTCTCTCTTTTTCTCTCTCTTTATCTCACTGTCACTAAAATGAAAAATGGAACGAAATCTTTGTAGATCGTCGATGCCAGACGGTAGATCGGTCATCACTCATCGCCGTCGGAGATCTGCCGTTGACTAGTTGCTTCCTCCGCTTCGGCTCCGGCAGTTCGGCCCTCCCTCAAGGTTTCTCTCTCTCTCTCTCTCTCTCTCTCTCTCACTGAATGGTTTAGACTGTTTATGAATCCTGTTCTGCTTGAGCCCTTTTATTCTTTTATCTTTAATATCATCTCACATTCTCACTCATTCTTTTTATTTTTTTGGCTGAACACATCTCAATCATTCATTGGTTGATTTTTTTTTTTTTTTCCTGTTTGTCTTTATCTTATCCGGTTATTCCTCATTGTTGGTCAATAGTCAATGTGTTGGTTTTTAGGGTAAACCAACATTATTAAATAATAATTAATATTTATTCAAAAGTTAATAATTAAATTATTAGCTATTATTTATTGCAATTTTTTAAGAATTGTTTAATTATTTATTGCTATATTTTAGGAATTGTAACAAAGGATATGTTATGCTAAAATTAATGACAAATAAATTAAAACTATATTGCGTAATTACCAACTAGGATTAAAGCATTATAATTAATGACAAATAAATTAAAGCAATATAGTTTATTGTTATGCTAAACAACAATAATTAAAGTTATATAATTAAATTAACCAATACATTATAAAAGATAAATTAATTAAATTTGTGGGGCCCAAATGATTTATGGGCCAGGCCCATCTACCCAGGGAGAATCCGAAGGCCCAAGCCGAGGAGGGCTACGGCCCAAGCTCGACAAAATAGCCTATGGATACCGCCGAGGACAGCTCAGTCCTCGGCAGACCCAAAGTCCCCCCCCTGAAAGAAGGGTAAAAACGGTATAGGACTGAAACTAGGAAGAAAGATCTAAAATATCCAGGGAAAGCTGCCCTTACTGCCATTCAATGCTCTGAACCTGACAGAGCCGCATTCTTTGGCTTTTACAACCACCCCCAACGACTTTGAATATGGGCTGATGGGACAAGTATCAATCCGGGAAAGGTTGACCCTATACGTGGACGAAGGACAATGAACGCAGGCAAATATAAAAGGAAAAATAAGTAACCTAAAAAAGGGGGTTGGGAAAAATGGCCAAAAACCAGAGCCTCCCAGCCCACCTCCAGGAGAAAGACTCCAGGGGTGAAGGAAAACTTAAACTCGCACGAACACCGCGAAAACCCGCCGCCTGTCAACCAAGGCCTAGCCTTTCAAACCCACGCTCTACAAATGATATTGTTAGGGACCTTTTTACGTGCGAACCCGACACTGTTACGGTCCGCCACGAATCGCGTCCTTACAAAATTATTTGAGGGGTTATTATTAATTAAAGTTGTATTAAAAATGGGTTGACTGTTTAAATTATAGTGAAAATTTTGTTTTTTCCTTGAGTATGAATAATATTCACTATAGAGATGATAATGGATGAATTTTATTCCATGAAAAATCGTCGTCAGGCATAATTTGATTCGGTTGATGATCTGACCTGACCCGAATAATGGAAGATTTACTGAGACTTAGTCCATGGAGCGGAGGCTTGGGCCGACAAAATTTTTTTGGCCCATTTTGTAACCCATTGTGAATCCTGTGCGCAGGATATAAAAACTGTTTTTTTTTTTGTGATTGGGGTTTTGTCTTGTTGTTATTTTTGAGAAAGAAAAACACTGTAGCCGCACATTGTAATTTTCTTTGATAATAGTGAAATCCTTGCAACTCTGTGGACATAGGCAAATTGCCGAACCACGTAAATACTGTCTTGTGCGTGTGATTGTTTTACTTTTGGCGTTTTGTTTTCTCTATTTTTTTGTTTCTCACAGGTTTGAAATTTCGGTTGAATTCCCAACATGTTCAAGTATATAATAATATATGAAAGTTGATAATTTTGTATCCAATAGACTTAAAAATTATATTTGGTACATCTCTGTTACAACCCGCCCTCCAAGTATATATTCCTGGTTACGCCCCTGGTTTGTACAATGCATAGAATAATAATAATAATTATTATAATAATGGAATACTTGCCTATCAACCTTTTTTTTTGTTTTTTTTGTTTTTGGGTTTAAGACAATTTCACTTGCATGGTTTTTTCCCCCCGTTTATACTTACACATGAACGTTGAGGGCAATAGGCTATTGAGTTGTGGTCTCGAGTTTCAAAATTTTGTGACTATTTGGAGATTTGGAGGGTGGTTTTGGGTGTCTGGAAAGAGGTTATTGTAGTCATGTTCTATGGTACAGCGGCATGGGACCCTTGGCTTATTGTTGCCCAAATTCTTTGCCTTCAATGCTTATACTATCTCTCTCTAGGAGTATTCTTGACATTTCTAGTCGGGACTCGAGTGTCTCGGATGAGTCTTGTGTATTTCTTTGATTATGCTGCTGTCACTACCTCTACCGTGACCGGTTGGTGTGTCATTGCTTCGTTTTTTTTGAGCTCTCTTGCAGGGTGAGAAAAAGTTTTTGACCTTGAAATAAATGAGCGACAATTCTCCTTAACAAAATGGTGAGTCAAATAACAACCGCTGCTTATATGGGCCCGAAAGAAGATTCTAGTTATAATTGGTTTGTATGGAAATGGTCATGTCAATAGACCCTTTCACTTTCTAGATATAAGCATATATATACATTTGAATCATTTAGAGCCTCTGAAAATTTCCAAGATTTTGTGGCCTACCTCGTGACACTCAAACCTATATCATTTACAATGCCGGGTCATAAACAACACATTAATTGCATGCGGATTTTTCCAATCTTTTGATGCTATTTTCAACAAATAGTTTTCTTTTTAACTTCTTCCCAAGTTGGCCTGCTGCTAATTTAAAACTATTTTTGTTGCTTCTTAAAGTAAGATTCAAAAAATACAGCAGAAGAAAAGTGCAAAACAGGACCAAGAAAACTTTTATAATAATTATATATATTGTCAGTGAAACCAACACATCAAATTAGATAATAAGCTTACCTATCAGCATGATCTGATGTACACTAACCAAAGAAATGGGGCACAACGAATTCTGAGACCTGTCAAGTGTCTATGTCAACCAAGAAAATGGGGAAATAAAAGTAGGTAAACAACATCAAAACAAAAATCTTATTTATTTCATCCTTGCTTAAAAGGAAAACTCACTGGTTGCCTTTTACACACGGGAAGAGGTATTTTGTTGAAACAAACATCAAAGTCAAAATTACTAATTAGAGATTATATATATGTAGTTATCAAGATACTACGCTACCGCCTTCTGATCTGCAGGTCGTGGAACAGACTGCCATCCTGTGCAACGCTGGAGAACTTGCTTAAGATCATCCGTGGGCAGTTCCACTGTCCATATAGGGTAGCGTTCGCTAGGATGAAACATTTTGTGTGCAGTATCCTTGGTCATTAGCCCCGCTTGAGTTGCACTTACGAATAAATCCCCTTCAGAGTTTATGCAGCCAGTTGCTGCCTCCTCCTTGTCAGTTGCCTAGACAGTGGTCACAAAAAACCAACTTCAATCTCGTTAGGAAAAACACGTCTCGGCTGTTAGATGCTGATACAATTTATTGGTCATGGACAAATTCATGTACTTCCAGTCAAATATACAATATCACAGGAAGGATCATTCTAACCAAATGGAGACGTGGTACTTTGAAAAAGATCATATTCCGCAATTCCACTACTCAAAAACTATTGATTCAACAGTTTTGATGGCATTTGTCTGTGCAGCTTAATTGGCAAGCATTTTTAAATATTGCTATTACTATCAACCAATGGATTTACAATGTAGGGGCAGCTAGTAAAATTCCAACATATATACTTTCACATAATGTCATGCTTTTCCCAATATCTAGCACAGGGATTCATAGTATCAACCATCCAGTAGATGAAAACAGGATAAGGCCACAAGGGGAAAATGGTTAACCAACATTTTGCTTGTTTGTATATGGCTAAGACGATCAAAAGGTGGATCTAACAAAGTAGGCAATTAGAAAAATCCAAAATAAACACAGTTCTAAATTATGTCATGCATCCTCAATTATCTAGTCAAGCAACAAAAAATATTTTGTTTCTCAATGCAGAGGCTAATACCAAAATCCATTAATTAAATAAAAAATGCATACGCATACACAAGACACATCAGATAAGTATCAGCTAATGGACCATTCCCTCCATCCTTCCATTCCTTGAAAGCTGAGTCTAAGCCTATCCTAAATACTAACAAAGCTTGACAATTAAAAATAAAAAAGAAAATGCAACATGAAACCATCACAAGGGTTTATGTATGAAATCGACAACTCAAGATATCTGTCTTCTTTTCTTATGGGAGGGTATGGGAGATTGTTTGGATTACTTTTGGAGCTAAAAATTCCTATGAACACCTTGAAAGTAGGGGTGGCAAAATCAACCCAAACCCATTTATCCATCTAAACCCACCCATTTAAATTAGACCAAAATCCACCAAATTATTAATTGGGTTAAATGGTATTAACCCAATTAAACCCAATTAACATTAATGTTTATTGGGTTTTAATTGGATACACAATTGACCCAATTATGATCCAACTATCATTTCTACAAATCACCCAACTCTAAAATTCCCCAAAACCACTAAAATTACCAAAATACCCCTCAACCTAAAAAATGACCAAAATAATACCTAAACCTAAAAATGACCAAAATACCCCTAAAACCTAAAAAAAAGACAAAAATACCTCTTAAACTTAAAAAATGACCAAAATACCCCTAAAACCTAAAAATTACCAAAATAACCCCAAAACCTACAAAATGACCAAAATACCCCCCTAAAACCCAAAAAATGACCAAAATACTCTTGAAACCTAAAAATGACCAAAATACTCTTGAAACCTAAAAATGACAAAAATACCCCAAAACCTAAAAATTACCAAAATAACCCCAAAACCTACAAAATGACCAAAATACCCCCAAAATCATAAAATTGACCAAAATACCCCCCCAAACTTGAAAATTACCAAAATACCCCCCTAAAACCTGAAAATTACCAAATACCCCCAAAACCCAAAAAATGACCAAAATACCCTCGAACCCCAAAAAATGACCAAAATACCCTCGAAACCTAAAAATTACCAAAATACCCCCCAAAACCTAAAAATTACCAAAATAACCCCAAAACCTACAAAATGACCAAAATACCCCTAAAACCTAAAAATTACCAAAATACCCCCAAAACCCAAAAAATGACCAAAATACCCCCAAAACCTAAAAATGACCAAAATACCCCTGAAATCCAAAAAATGACCAAAATACCCCTAAAACCCAAAAAATGACCAAAATACCCCTAAAACCCAAAAAATGACCAAAATACCCCCCAACACCTAGAAAGTTACCAAAATACCCCTGAAATCCAAAAAATGACCAAAATACCCCTAAAACCTAAAAATGACCAAAATACCCCCAAAACCTAAAAATTACCAAAATCCCTTTGAAACCTAAAAAATGGGCAAAATACCCCCAAAGCCTAAAATATGACCAAAATACCCCTGAAACCTAAAAAATGACAAAAATACCCTCGAAACCTTAAAAATGGCCAAAATAACCCCGAAACCTAAAAATTGATCAAAATAATCTAGAAACCTAAAAATGACCAAAATAGCCCCCTAAAACTATAAAATGAACAAATTTCCCCCCTAAAACTATAAAATGACCAAAATACCCCCTAAACCTACAAAATTACTAAAATACCCATGAAACTTAAAAAATTACCAAAATACCCTCAAACCTATAAAGTGACAAAAATACCCCTAAATCTTTGAAATGACCTAAATAAACCCAAAACCTCTAAAATGGCCACAAACAACCTGAAACCTCTAAAATTACCAAAAATACCCTGAAACCCCTAAAACGGCCAAAATACCTCTAAACCTATCAAACGACCAAAATACCCCTCAAAATATCTAAAATGACCAACATACCACTAATCCTATAAGATGAACAAAATACACCCGAAGCCTCTAAAATTACCAAAAGAGGGGTTTGGGGTATTTTGGATGTTTCGAGGGTATTTTCGTTAAATTAAAGGTTCTAAGAGTATTTCAGTCATTTTGTAAGTTTTGAGGGAATGTCACTAATTTTTTGGTTTTTAGGGGTGTTTCGTTAACTTTTAGATTTTGGGGCCATTTTTTGTAATTTTCTAGGTTTTGGAGGTCGTTTAATAAATTTTTAGGTTTTGGGGATATTTCAATCATTCTTTAGGTTTTCGAGCTATCTTAGTCATTTTTAGGTTTAGGGGGTATTTTGGTCATTTTTTATGTTTAGGGAGTATTTTGGTCATTTTTTAGTTTTAGGAGGGATTTGGGTTATTTTTTTAGGTTTAGGGTGTATTTTTATTGACTTATAGGTTTAAGGGGAATTTTTGTCATTTTATAGGTTTCGGGGTATTTTGGTCATTTTTTAGATTTCGAGAATATTTTGGTCATTTTAAGGTTTAGGGGTTATTTTGGTCATATTTAGGTTTTAGGGGTACTTTGGTCATTTTTTAGGTTTTAAGGGGTATTTCAGTTAATTTTTGGGTTTCAAGGGTATTTTGATCATTTTTTAGGTTTTGAGGGTATTTTGATCATTTTTTGGTTTCTAGGTTATTTTGGTCAATTTTTAGGCTTCGGGGTTATTTTGGAAATTTTTAAGGTTTCGGGGGTATTTGGTCATTTTTAGGTTTCGGCGTTATTTTGGTTAATTTTTAGACTTCGAGATTATTTTGGTAATTTTTTAGGTTTCGGGGGTATTTTGGACTTTTTTTTTTGGGTTTTGGGGGTATTTTGGTCATTTTTAGGTTTCAGGGGTATTTTGGTCATTTTTTGGGTTTCAGGGTTATTTTGGTCATTTTCTATGTTTCGGGGGATATTTTGGTAATTTTTTCGTTTCGGGTGTATTTTGGTCATTTTATGGGTTTTGGGGGTATTTGGTCATTTTGTAGGTTTTGTGATTATTTTGGTAATTTTTAGGTTTTAGGGGTATTTTGGTCATTTTAAGGTTTTTGGGGTATTTTGGTCATTTTTGGTTATTTTGGTTTCGGGGGTATTTTGGTAATTTTTTGGGTTTTGGGTGTATTTTGGTCTTTTTTTTAGGTTTTGGGTGTATTTTGGTAATTTTTAGGTTTCAGAGGTACGTTGGTCATTTTTTGGGTTTTGGGGGCATTTTGGTAATTTTATGGATTTCGGGAGTATTTTGGTCATTTTTTGGGTTTTAGGGGTATTTTGGTAATTTTTGGGTTTTGGGAGTAATTTTAGGTTTCGGGGGTATTTTGGTTATTTTTTGGGTTGCAGGGGTATTTTGGTTATTTTTTGGGTTTTGGGGGTATTTTGGTCATTTTTAGGTTTGGGGGTATTTTGGTCATTTTTTAGGTTTTGGGGGTATTTTGGTTATTTTGATAATTGGGTAATTGGATGGGTTGAGGTTTACCTATAATAATTGGGTTGGGTTGGATTTGGGTTAGAAGGAATTAGTTAAATGGGTTTTAATTGGATAAATGAGTTTTATATACCCAATCCAATTATACCAACCCATTTGCCACCCTTACTTGAAAGTTAATTTCAAAGTTCAATCCAACTGGTCATGAACTATAAAGAAATAATGCTTGTAGAAGGGCACTACAGGTCAGGTCAGGACTCGGGAGTCTTTTCACAATTCTTGATTAATGAACTACAGGTCACACACCTTTATGAGTGAGAGAGCGCACAGCCATTCTACTCAATTTTGCATCATGTGCAGAAGTCACATACCATCTATTCCATTGCTATGAGGTGTCCTCTTTCCATCGGATAATTCTTCTATAATTCAGTTAGGCATCAGGGGCCTCATCATTGAAAATCTTTTGCCTGTTTTTTTTTTTTTTTTTTTTTTTCACTCTATTTTTCCTACTTCTAAATGTTGGGTGCTGTATGGCTTCTAGATAGCAAGATTATTAATCTCAATCATTGACACTTGAAGACATACGAAATATTGAAAGAAATTCACTGTTAAATGGAAATGGGGAACCAAAAAGAGGATAAAAAAGGCTCCTGTGGAATACTAAAATTAGTCACTCATGTTGAGAGGAAGCCAAAATGTCTTAATTTATGCAATCATAGTTGTTGTGCTCCTATACGACATTTAGAAAGGAACATAAAGAGAAAGATATCATAGATAAAAACACAATAGAGACAACGGAAATTGAAAAAAAAAAGACACAGAAAATCCATAGGTTTGCTTATCCATTCTACTTTCATATACTAGCAAAAAAATATCTACCTACTGGAAAGCAGAAAATTATGAGCATATAAAGCTCTCTTACTGCAGATAAATTTTTTACAAGAATAAGAAACTGATACTTTAATGCAAAAATGTGTCTTTATGTATGTTACATAGGTAATCTCCCAAGGATTTTTAAATTTTTTTTTCCTTTTTCCGTTTCAATTAAAGAATGCTCAAAGAGCTGAATTCACAACCAAAATACTGTTGTGTTTGTGTGTATTTACATCTATCATCTATGTATACAAACTTTACTTAAGCCCTCAGACAATTAAAACCAATCAGTTCTAGATGATTGTGCCGACTTCAGAAATGTACTCAGTTCAAAACTAGAAAGTGGATATACCTTCTCTGTGAGATATTTAAATGCCACCTTCTTTTGTCCTGCTTCATATATATTGCATTGGGAGTATATCTTTTTTTTTTTTTTGAGAAGTACATTGGGAGTATATCTGATATCACAATATAGACACAAAATCATTAATCACCTAGAGTAGGAAAAAACTTGAAACCTTTTAAATGTTCAAACCAACAAATAATAGAATTTGGTTAATAAATAGCACCTATGATTCCACACTGGCACAAACAGCATAAATGCCTCAATTTCTGAGGGAATGGGCAGAGTAGCTGTGTGATGGGCAAGTATGTAGTAAGTTAGGCAACGTTTCAAAGTTTTAAGGAAAATAGCATTTCAAGTTTTAGAAACTTGAGATCCATATTAAAACCCGAGTCCCAAAGACTCGTTTTGCGAGTACTTGGCTGGACGATTTGGACTGAAAATGCCACATAGATCTCGAGTCTTTAAGACTTGAGTTCCATGCAAAAAAAATTTCCCCTATAGTGGCGTTTTTCTGCAAATTTTTTTTATAAGTGTGATCACCACATACCAGGTTCTGGGAGCCCTATAGTGGCGTTTTTAAACCTTATAGTAACGTTTTAAAGCCATATAGCAGCGTTTTTATGCAATTTATAGAAATCGAGTCTTTAAAACTCGATTTTCATGTGGATTTTTTTTTCACATCAGACCCATCCGCTTACAAATCGAGACTTAAAAACTCGAGTCTTAGAACTCGAGTTTTAGACACTCGAGATGCTAGTTTTTAACATTATTTTGAAACGTGACAACTAACTAAATTTTTTAATATTTATTGTTATTTAGAAAAAAAAAAAAATCCTCAGTTTCTGGTATAATTGTTGTAAAGATGCACTTTCCCATATCTAACTCGAGGATGCCGCTGTTTGGTCCCATAAAAAAAACAATGGTGAATGGTCACTCGAATGCATCTGTCGCCAATATGAGAACTGAGAAGGGTCTGCTCCAATGAGCATTGTCTTGTCATGTTGTAAAAAGTGACACCTGAAGCCAATGTTTGAAGACGTTAACTATTATTCTTTATTTTTCAATGAGAGAAATTTCTTGAAACATGGAATTTTAATCTCACCTAGAAACAGTAATATCTGTGCTTTCCATCATCATAGTCACGAAGGGACTGCGCTTTGCGGTCCTTTGTGAACGAGTTATATACTTCTTATTTATAAATCTCAATTGTAGTGACAAGAAATTCTTGTGTCAGTTTGCTCCTTGTTTAATTTTTACATGTCTACCAATAATAATTTTGTATATTTGATTTCTTTTTTAAACATCGAGATTGCATTAAAGGTTCAAGACAAACTATTTTAGTACATATCATTGAAATTAGAGTTTAGAATCTCTCAAATGTCAACACACAACTATCATTCAATTATTCAAATGTACATATCAAATATAAAAGGCTGTACCAACCTTGCATATTTGATATGTACGTTTGTTTTTACACGTATTGAAAAGAATGATTTGGTAATTTAATAGTAGGAAGTGAGGAGATATCAACTTTGATTCTTGTAATAAAGAACAATAGCCCATATCACAGAGTTAAAAAAATTCTAAACAAATATTATCAAATGAGCAAAATACATTTGAAGTCTAGGCTTTTCAAAGTCCTATTTAATTTTTCTTTTACAAATATTTTTTGTTAGGAGGTTGGCAAAAATTGGAATTAACTGAACTGTAATTTATTTTTTTAGATAACTTAAATTCACTTTATTTTCATAGTGAATTTATCTACAGTTTTGAAGGCCTTATTTTTTTAAGGTATAATGATACTTTTATCTAACTTATTTTTTAAGTAAACTATTTAAGATTAGTATAAATTATTTTATTTTTTAAATTCATGGAAAATTAATGGCAACAAAAAATTCTCAACAACTTTTATTTTGCTTGCAACCATTTTAACCTTTCGTATTCCGACAATTAGATTTTCTTTTATGAATTTCGCAGTTCAAATTTGTGATCTCTTTTAACATCATAACCTTTTTAACAATTGCTAAATTGTCACCAATAATTATGTTTCTTTGAATTTCTGGTGGTAGAAAATGATTTTTTTGCTGGGAAAATGTTTGGTTCCAAACTAGTTTAGAATTATCTTTCTTCAATCTTTTATATGGTGATTGAAGAGACCATTCACATATAATTTTAGTCACACTAATTTTATATAAGTCATGTGACTTATTTAAATAATACACACGAATAATCTTATAAATCACCACGTAATAGGTTGAAAAAGATAGCTCCAAATCAATGTGGAGCAAAATTTTGTTTTTTTTTCATGTCTCCTAAAAATGTCAATTTCATCAAGTCCAGCCCCTATGTGATTGTAAAATTATTTTTTTTTATTTTTTTTTTGCTCTTGTAAAATTATTCAATTCTACAATAGTAGTTCTTATTCTCAAATAATTGTGGATCCCACCAGGGGTCCCACACAAGAGCATACACTTGTTGTGAAAAGAGAGAGAGCTCTTACTTTAGAACCGAACAATTTCTCCTATGTGATTCTTTCTTGTGCATTCTTTGGCTCTAAGAAGTAAGTTAACAAAAATGTTTTAAAACTTAGAAATGAACTCCTATAATTAATGTTAAAGTACATGAGAAAGACCATTCATGACCAGTTTTGCAAATTTTGATCAAATATTAAAATAGAAAATGTATACATTTTTTTTTTCTATTTTAATTGCCCACTTTTCAAATACACTACCTATCTCTCATCATTGTTAAAAATCTCACACTTTTCATTTTGTAGTATATCTTATTAAAACCATTTGATAAATTTCTTTTTTCTTCCCCACACTCCCCAATGCCCAACAGCATCATCTCACGTATAGGCAAGCAAACCTACACTCAAACCTAGACCTAAACCCAATAGTAGACTCGACCCAGCCATTAATCCACCACCAACCAAAGTAACAATTGGGCCTTCCCAAACCTCATTTCCCCTAAAAGTTTCTTATGTCCTCGAAGCCGTCACCTCATGAGACCACTAACCCAAGTTCCTTTCAAATTGCGTCATCATCACCACCAAAACCTAAACCTAAACCCTAAAACTGAAATCCATCAAATAAAAAATATTCAACATCTTGTCTTCCAAGCCTGGCTGAGAATGGTAGTGAGGTCACTTTCATGCAATGTGCAAGGTTGAAATTCTCTTAAGCATCTATTCTTTCAACCATCTATGTAATGCTAGTCTATTCCTCTCCCCTTGATTGACCTCCTCCCACCCTCAATATTTTGTTATAGAGTTCATCTAACTTGTGCACAAATTAATTCGTATAACGACCCAAATAAGTTGTGGTGAGCCGAACTCAGTTCTCTCAATACTTACTTTAGGCTCTTTTCAATGACTCAAGATTCCGTATTGGCTTTGGATCAGGAAATTGTCCCAAAAAGATCCCACAACAATATACCTCAAATTTAACTAATAAAAATACAATTAACCTTTATAAATGAATAAAATAATTTAAAATAAATATTTCTTACACTCTCATCAATTACCAATACCATATAAGGGGCAAAAAAACAAATTCTTGTTATTTGATATTAAAAAAAGAAAAAGAAAAAAGATATGATTGTCTTTTTCGCCTTGTCCACCTCCATGATATCACAATCCTTTTGAACTAGACATTGGTCCCAGTCTCTACTTCCATTCCATCTAGCCAAATGTGGCACATAACTATTGGACGACTCGTCGCTATTAGAAATGAGCAACTTCAATGTAGGACGAGTCGCTGTGAGCTTTTAATGGCAGTTAACTTGTTGACAGCTCCTATGATTGTGCCTGAGGAACTCGAACTTCTGTTATGAATTAAAATGTTGAATTTGCAAATTTAATTGTCCGTTTGATAGAGCATTTTAAACACATATTTTTAGTTTTTAAACACATATTTTTAGTTTTTAAACAACATTACACGTATTTTCATACACTTTTTCACCCACACATATTTCAAAAAAATACAAACAACATTATTTAAACTTCTTTACTAAACAGGTCCTAAAGCTGTAAAAGGTCTATGTCTTTCAGCCTTTTTCATTAGGACCGCCAAAAGGAATTCACAAGTTATATTTGGTCCATGCTGAAGGTTCATTGTCTTGAATTACTTGTACAAGCTTCTTAAATTTGATTAAATTTAAATCGCCATCAATTTTGAAATATGTCAATTTTGATTTTACGTGTACGAATTCATGATGGGTTTGCATCCTTATGAAAATCATGAAGGTCCTTGGAATTTAGAAAGCGAAATTGCATGAGTAGAAAATGTTACATCCATAGTTTCACTTTCAAATGTATATGGTTGAGCTATATAGTTCATAGATTTATTTGTTAGGTATATAGCGTAAAGTCATATACATTGGATATTAATGGGAAGAGTGAAAGATTAATATAATATGATTGAGCTCATACTCTTAGATTTTGATTTTTTTAGTTAAATCTGTTTCTATATGTTATATTAACTATTCAAGGAATTTCTGCAAGGAATCTCTATATGTTATATTTAAAAATTATAAATATACAAATAAACTAAAAGCATAAAAGTAAAAGTAGTTGATGTCAAAAGAGGCTAGGCACTAATCGATCACAGATGATAAATGCCATTGCAACTTGCGTGCATGTTATATATAATAGTTAGTAATATAATTACTATTTTAATTTCGAAATGTCGCTGTGAATGTCTCTTTCTTTACGCTGTCCTATTATTCTATACTTCTATATGAAGTTATGATCCGAATTCAGCTATATGTCGTTGGCAATATATACCTTTTTTTCTTTTCTCTTTTTTTTGTGGTGTTTAAGCCCTGAAAAGTGAATTAGGACCTTTCAAATTTCAATAGACTGACCTACCTAATTAAGAAATAATAAAGCTCCCACTTTTTTTTTTTTTTTCTTTCTTTCTTTTGATGAATTTCAGCCACTACCACAATTTTTTTTCCTGGTTTTTGATTAATAGTGAACAACAAAGCCCTAGCACGTTTTCGAATGAACTTGGTTTAATTCATGACTGGATTATTATTATGTAGATATGTTTAACCAAAAATTTAGGCAACTTTCTTTTGCCAATTGGTTATTCTGTTGACAATTTAACTAACCTCATATATTTTTTGTTGTGGCCTTGAAATGACAGTTTTGCTTTCACATGCATATTGTTTGACGATGTGTTGCTATTCGTTGAGAAAGAAAATAACTTTTGAAGAATCGTGACTCTTGTCGATATCAACTCGATACAATTTGAGGTCTAAGACCATACCTTTAAGTTAAGTATTTTTTATATATTTAAAAATGTATAAAATGATATTTATTTAACCAGCTATAATATAATTTTTTTTTTAAATGCAAGATTATATATTAATTAAAATTTTGTGTTTAGATTATAAATTTCAAATTATCAATGTGGGTCACGAACAAGTCCTACTAATTTCCCTTTGCCTTCTAAGTTTTTTCCTTCACTAATGCATCATCCATGGGCTTCTTATACGCCATTCATAAGAATCCCGTGTCAACCTAGCACGCTCATCCATGGGAATCCGATCCACACTTCCATGTTCTCGTGCTACACTGTGATATAGCACTATTGACAATACTAATTTGTTTGGTCTTTTTTCAGGATTGTTTGGGTGAGCCTTTTAGGCTTGCTTTGTCCTTGCTCCGACTTGGAAATTTACCTTGAGCACCTCACCACCTTGCCACACCACTTGTTGGGGAGTTAAGTCAATTAACACATTGGAGGAGATTCCAATTGAAATGTTAACATAACATCTAAAGACACCACTTAATCCATAAGATTAAATTTATGAGTTTGAGCTCTTAAATTAACCACTCCCTCTTGTCATTTTTATTCAATCTGAAATTTCACTCACACGTATATTTCCAATAATATGAGATATAATATATATAATAAATAATGTTAAAAGATATGCTTTATACGTGTGTGTGTGTAAGTGTTTATTTTATGGATTAAAAAATTATTGATATATTTATCTTGATCACCTTAATTTTTTTAATATTATTTTTGCCTCTAGGCTACTCCACTTAATCCTATTATGAAATAATCAATCTGAAGTTGGTTTTTATAAATTCTAATATTGAAAATTTTCTTTCTACCTAAACAATTGTCAAAGCATTGTCAGTAAAATTCTATAAGTGATACATACAATAAGAAAACAAACTAATTTTGATTATATAATCAAGAATTGTTAAAATACATATTTGAATATCTTTGCAATTAATTTCATTATTATATTTCTATTTTAGTAGTATTTCATTATCTTTTAACTCTTATATATATATATATATATATATATGAATTTCTTATACATTTGTAAGATTTTAATCTAAATTATTAATTATATTATTTATATTGCTAATAAAAAATTTATCAAGAAATCCAATTTAAGATTCAGTTAATTTGATTAAATTCAAATCAAATATGTTGTTTTTGAGAAGTTAACGGCAAACCACTTGACGGCAGTGAAGGGAATAGCCAAACTGACAGGAAATGATAGTTGCGGTACAAATTAATTGAAAAGAATGAATCTTTAAAAATGAAATTGAAAACATGTCAAACATAGAAAGAGTAATTTGTGATTTAGCATTAGTTTTAAGTGTAGTTTATTTGAGCTTTTGTTAGTTTTAGTTAATAGTGTTCACTAAGAAGTCAATTAAAAATATTTAGAAGTTTTAATTAGTTTTAACTAAAAGTAATTGAAATTTAAGGTTTTTTTTTTTTTTTTTTGAGAGAGTTTCAACTTATGGCGTCCGCTCCTGATGATAACTCTTTATCATTAGACCAAAACACCAATCAGTCTTTGGTGTAGGCGGAGATTAAATCCTAGATCTCTTATACAACCATAAAAAACTTTACCAGTTAAGTTAACTGGAACCCACGAAATTTAAGGTTTAAATTAATAATTCCTCTAAATTATGGGGGAATTATATAATCCATCATTAATTCTACCTAATGAGCCTTAAAAACAAACTTCATCAAGAACAGGCTACTTGCTTTCTCTAAAATATCGATGAAAAAACTGGGACAACTAAACAGGAAAGAAATTGAACGAAAATTTTTATTATACATGTGATCTTATTAGTATTTACAATGAGTTATAACCGGACATTTTGATTTAAAACCTAAACGAGAAGCACATGTTGATGTGAGTCATGTGACCAAGATGCAGAAACAGCCATTAAAAGAAGTCATTGATCTTATTCCAGGTAAGATCATGATCATTTTGTAGAAGAATAAGTCTAATAGACTTGCCAAGAGTCCCAAGACCATTTTAGTTTTTGTTTCGTTTTTTTATTTGATTTTATTATTAAAAAAAAAAAAAAAAAGCTCTCACACAAGGGAAAAAGAATATTAGATTCTAACACAAATACAAAATATAAAAAAACGTGTTAGTTCAATTAGCAATTCCTATTATTTTCAATAGAAGTGTCCATAATCAAATCCCCCCCCGCGCCGGCGCCAATGTATCAAATTATAAAATAAATAAATAAATATATAAAAGCTTCTAAAAAAATTCTAACGAACAAATTTTTGTGGGGGGCGAATGGACTGAAAGTGATATGGGATTGAACATCAATGTTGTCATTATCAATTTTTTTTTTTTTTTTTTTTTTAATTTTTAAAATGTTATCATTATGGGATTGAACAAATGACCAAAAGGAATAAATCTAGTTCCCCCTCCTCTTCTCTCTCTCTCTCTCTCTCTCTCTCTCTCTCTCTCGGTTCTAAGAAGTAAAGGACTTGGTTTAGGTCCAATGTATTTAGTTCACTAGATCTGATCAGATGGTGACACATATATAAAAGTGGACATATGTTATCATCTCAACGAATACAATACTACTGGACACTAGGCCTAAGCCTGACCCAGAAGCAAACACATATTAGATAATTTATTTATATTTGTACATCCCATTTATTTGAACTAGTTTGTAACCCTATTTATATACATGAATACACTTAAAGATATATAATAAGATATATAATATAATTCATATAAATATATATATATATATAATTTAAATACTATTGATAGTTATTTTTATATTTTGTTAACTTTTTTAAAAAAATTGTAAGGATATTATTGGGTATAAAATGTAAATTGTCAATTTTTTTTTTTTAATTATTGTGAAGCATTTTTTTTTTTTTTTTAATGATTCATTTATTCTAGAGTCTTTGATTTTTGTACTTAATAACTCACTTGTACGAATATTTATAATGTGGTCCTACATTTGATTTTAAAATTAAATAAAATTTTTTAAAAATAAATAATTTAGGACACATGGTGCAAAATTGGAACTCTAATTTGAGTTTTTCTCAGCTTCATCTATTATTATATATATAGATGAATATTTATGATGTGGTTCTACATTTGATTCTAAAATTAAATAAAACTCTTTAAGAATAAATAATTTAGGACACATTGCGCAAAATTGGAACTCTAATTTGGAATTCTAATTTGAGTTTTTCTCAACTTCACTTATTATTATTATTTTATATATATTGTATGGACTCGATTTGTAACGAACCGTAACAGTGTTGAGTTCGCACGTAAAAAGGCCCAAACAATATCATTTATAGAGCATGGGTTTGAAAGGCTAGACCTTGGTCACTAAACGGCGGGTTTTTCGTGGTGTTCATACATGGTTTAAATCGTGTTCGTCCTGGGAGTCTTTCTCCTAGAGGCGGGCTGGGAGGCTTTGGTTTTTGGCCATTTTTCCCAGCCCCTTTTCCGGATTGCTTATTTTTCCTTTTATACTAGCCTGTCTTCCTTATCCAACGTCCACGTGTGGGGTTCGATTTTCCA
The DNA here is from genome assembly GCF_001633185.2 of Quercus lobata. NCBI lineage: Eukaryota > Viridiplantae > Streptophyta > Magnoliopsida > Fagales > Fagaceae > Quercus > Quercus lobata. The sequence goes on along the minus strand of NC_044910.1, from coordinate 46,511,540 downwards.
AGACTGATACTTGTCCCATTAGCCCATATCCAGAGTGGTTGGGGGTGGTTGTAAAAGTTGAAGGGTATGGCTCTGTCAGGTGCAGAGTATTGAATGGCAATAAGTGCAGCTTTCCCTTTGTCCTTGGTCGTTAAACTATCCAGGGTGTCCTTCTCTATTGATATAGATATTTTTAGATTTTTTTTTTTTAGACTGTTTCTGTTCTGTTTTTGTCCTTCCTTCCAGGGGGACCTCGGACATGCCGAGGACTGAATCGTCCTCGACTGTGTTTCAGGACTATTTTGTACTTGTATTACCTATCCTCGGCTATAACCTTCCTCGGCTCGGGCCTTGGGCCCCAATAAATAAATGGGCCAGGGCCACAGATTATCGGGCCCTACATATATATATATATATATATATATATATATATATATAGATTCCTAAAAGAACTAGCATTATGAATTTGACAATAAAGCTCAGTTCATTATTATCTATATAGGATAATACTATCAATAATACTAAACGCATCTGGAAAATAATCACCAACCAGACTATTATGTATACAGTAGGTTCATCATAGTAAATAATTTTCCATGGCAGAAGAACTCATGAGTCACACATGTATAAGCCGTCAAATAGGACTGTGAAAGTTTCCAGAGATAAATAAACGAGAAATGAATGCAATGCATTTAATTAATAGAAGACTCAAAAAGTCCATAAATCTGATATCTCATAGCTTCTAAGTGTTCACATAAAAATGGGATAGAAGCAAATTGAGGCAATCTGAATGAGTCAAACACGAGCATAGTAATAAGTCATGCTGGTTGATGGTCCAGGAAGCCAACACAATGCACACAGAAGATAAAGTTCATTAATTGGGTGACTAAAGTTTTACTTTCTATTGCCAGGTTCACGCATTGGTATATGTACTTTATTTACATGGTCATATACCCATACGTAGAATCAGGGACGGAGCTACACTTAGCAATTGGGGGGTGGATTCCCCCCACCCCCCCCTCCACGCGCCCAAATTTTTAAAAAACTTCATAATAATGTATGCGTAGTTTGCAATTGTTTAAAATATTAGACTTAAAATCAATATTTGGCCCCTCTAAAAAATAAGAGCTGGCCTTGCAAAAAAGAATTGAGCAACTAATTATTGGGTTCCAAAAAATAGTTGATAAGAACAACAAGCTATCCACCTTGTAACAAAAATAGTTGTTAATTTCAAATTTTTAGGTTTTTTCCTCTCTTAATTGGTAGTTTTGGTTGTTGAGTTCAAAAAGTAAGTTTTTAATAAAATAAAATTTCTCTTAGAGTTATCTTATTTTATTTGGGACTAAGTCTTTTTGTTGTTTTTGTTAAGTTTCAAATCGTTTGTCAATTCTTAATTAGTTAGTCACAAAACATTAAATGAAAAAAAAAAAAAAAAAAAA